>NC_053028.1:303542332-303842332 GCF_003073215.2 Triticum urartu
ACCACTCCCCCAAACCAAACACCACGCCCCGTCCCCGGATCCCTCTGTCCCGGAATCTCCCCGTCCCGTTTCACGAGGTGAAATTTCCACCAAGTCCTGGATCTGGAACGTTATCTGTGCATCTTGTGATGGGCATAACTTTGTGCGTGTTAATCCTATGATGATGTTCCTTATATAGAATTGTTCATCTCTTGATGCTCTACACGCTAGTGTAATTTGCATTCATGTTACTGATCATCTTAATGCCTTAATCGTCATTGCAAAATTGCTAAATGTTATAACCTGCTGGAAGTTACCATAACTTGGTGATTTGTCTTTTTCATAACATTTTCTGTGTCTATCTTTTGAGCATCATGTCAACATGTTTTAGGAGCCTATTCATGCCATCTCTATAGTGGTGCAATCCATGTATTTGTATGTGCCCTATGGTGACTAGCACAAGCATGCAAAGTAGGCTAGTTGCTGTTGCTGATTTCAGTGACTGATTTCTGCCAAGTCTGAATCTGCTACATTATGTTGCCATGTTAATTTGATGCTACTAGTGAATCTATGCATAATCTGGATATTCCTAGTAAGGATGTTTCGTAGATCTTGTTATGCTCTATCCATCCATGCCCTTGTTTTCATTTATGGCCTGCTGTAGCTAGTCATCACCATGCTCTCAAATTGCTAATTAATGTTTCTTTCAGTCTGCTAACAGTAAGTTCAGTTTTTTCATGTGAATAGCTAGTGTTCTATGCATCTTATGACCTTGTTTTGGACATGAGTAGTTGCACAAATATGTCTTATTGCTGTTGATTATATTCACCTGCCATGATATGCTTTATGTTGAGTTAACCAAGCTTGCAAACATGTCTACTTGTCACCGTTTCTGCCATGTTCACTAAATTCCACTAAGTCTGTGAATCCGGAATCATTTGCATCCTTGCCATGATGTTTTGAGCATGTTCTAATGCTTTCTAGTAGTAGCTCAGTGTTCATGTTTTGTGGTGCTCTACTTGTACATACTTGCCATACCCTTTGATGCCACAAAATGTTCCTGTAGCATATACTTTTGTTGTCTCAAAGTGTGCATCGTGAATCTATTTTCAGCCTTCTATTTTTTCACCAAGTCTCAGAATCTGTTATGACTTGCTTACTTCTCTTGATGATTTCCATTGATATAGAGGTTATATTGTTGGGGATATTACTATCAGTATGACCCGCCCAGGAGGGGCCGGGTCAGCCCCAATGGCGGGTTACATAAGAAGCCCAGTGAACATTCAAGATGATAGTTTATTAAACCTTATAGAAGGCCCAAAGGCCTGGGGGCGGCTCAAGGCCCAATATTGTAAACCGCCGTATGTAAGGAAAGACTTGTAAAGAAAGGCATATAAAGGAAGTCACCGAGCCGGACACGATTATGAGCCGGCCGGGACCCTGTAGGCCACCAGGTGTCAACCCATGTATATAAGGGGACGACCTGGTGGCGGCTTAGGGCAAGTAAGAACAAGTCGATAACCAAGCCGGCGAGTTGAGCCTCTTGGTGATCGAAACCCCAGCAATACCAATCCCAACTAGACGAAGGCAATTTCAGCTAAGTGTTGAGACAAACAAGTTTCCTACATTGCTTGATATTATTTCAGATCAAATGGCTATTCAAAATGAAAAAAATTCTAGACCTAAAAAGTTCAGTACAGAGAAGTTGGTAAGTTCTAAAAGCAGCCTTTGAATTCGAAAAAGGGATTTATGGATCAAGAAGAGGTACAAAAACACTACCGCGCGAGCATATATATAGCTTTTTGGATCAAGAAAGGCTTGCGGTGGAAGAACTACAATGAACTGCGATGAACTATGGAGAACACGCAGGAGCTCGGAAACCCTAATGCAGATCTGAGAAACGAAGGAAAGAAAACTTATGGTTGCAGGTCTTCTGCGGAGGTCGCCGCGGTCTCTCTGGATCGGTTCGGGTTGATGCAGCGGCCAAAGTCGACGGAGACGGAGATGAGGTGCGGCGGCGGCAAAACTCGAGCAGCAGGGGGTTTGCGAGAGGAAGAAGACGGAGCGAGAGAGGAAATGAGAAGGCCGAGGCGTGCCTATTTATAAGGGAAAGATGTGAATAGACGGGCGCGAATATCAAGGAAGAGCCGAATAATGGTTATCCATCTACATAGGCGCTTCGATTCTCGGGAGACATTAAAGATAAAAGATCTGTTGGGAGATGACGTCATGAAAGTTTTTTGCGTTTTCAAAAGATGACGTCACGGCAGGTTACAACAACTTCAGCGAAGATAAGAAGATGAATTTTTGTCTAAGTATTGAAGATTGACCAAGAACGAAGTTCAAAGTCAACCTGGGGCCTAATGTTGGGGATATTACTACCAGTATGACCCGCCCAGGAGGGGCCGGGTCAGCCCCAATGGCGGGTTACATAAGAAGCCCAGTGAACATTCAAGATGATAGTTTATTAAACCGTATATAAATTATTCAAGATGAGAACCGGGACATCTTTGCATGGAAATCTTCAGATATGCCGGGTGTCTCGAGGGAACTCGCTGAGCACACTCTCAATATTGATCCAAAGTTTAAACCTGTCAGACAATTTCTCCGACGGTTCAATGAAGAAAGGCGCAAGGCCATTGGAGAAGAGGTGGCCCGGCTTTTGGCAGCTGGGTTCATTGTAGAAGTCTTTCACCCAGAGTGGTTAGCCAACTCGGTGCTTGTACTAAAAAAGAATGGCACCTGGTGTATGTGTGTGGATTACACCGATCTGAACAAGGCTTGTCTGGCTGATCCTTTTGCTCTCCCCCGTAGTGATCAGATCATTGATGCTACGGCGGGTTGCGCATGTTTGAGTTTCCTGGATGCTTATTCCGGTTATCATCAAATCAAGATGGCAGTCAAGGATCAGGAGAAGACGGCTTTTATCACTCCTTTTGGAGCTTTTTGCTATGTGTCTATGCCTTTTGGGATTAAGAGTGCCCAGGCGACTTACCAACGGTGTGTGCAGAATTGTCTTCACGATCAAATTGGGCATAATGTTCATGTTTATGTGGATGATATAGTGGTAAAATCTAGGAAAGAGGAAACCTTAGTCACAGATCTGAAAGAGACTTTCGATAATCTCCGGGTCTACAAAATGATGCTTAACCCAACCAAGTGTGTTATTGGAGTCCCAGCCGGCAAGCTCTTGAGTTTTTTGGTGTCTAACCGAGGTATTGAGGCTAACCCGGAGAAAATCAAGGCAATTACATCCCTGGCCAAACCAACATGCATCAATGACATTCAACGACTGGCGGCCGTGTTGCTGCTTTGAGCCGGTTCATAAGCCGGTTAGGGGAGAAGGCAATGCCTCTGTATCAGATGATGAAGAAAATAGATGATTTTGTTTGGAGCGATGCTGCGAACTCTGCTTTTGAAGATCTGAAGACACAGCTTGCAGAGTCGCCGGTCCTGGCTGCTCCAGTTGAGAAAGAGCCGCTGCTGTTATACGTGGCCGCCAACTCACGAGCTGTTAGTGTGGCTATTGTGGTGGAGCGCAAGGAGGCTGGCAAGGAGCATCCGGTTCAACGGCCGGTTTACTACATCAGCGAGGTGCTAATTGAATCCAAGCAACGATATCCACATTGGCAGAAGCTCGTATATGGGGTGTTCATGGCAAGCCGGAAGCTTAAGCATTATTTTTAGGGACATGCAATCACCGTGGTTAGCTCTGCTCCTTTGGGAGACATCATTCAAAACAGGGAAGCCACTGGACGAGTCGCCAAGTGGGCGATTGAGCTTGGGTCTCATGGGTTGAAATATGTGCCACGCACCGCGATCAAATCTCAAGCACTGGTTGACTTCATTAATGATTGGACAGAGATGCAGATGCCAGAAGAAAAACCAGACAACACATATTGGACTATTCATTTTGATGGGTCCAGACAGTTGGAAGGCTCGGGGGCTGGAGTTGTGTTAACCTCTCCGCGAGGTGACAAATTTTGTTATGTGTTACGGTTGATGTTTCCTTGCACTAACAACGCAGTAGAGTATGAAGCCTTGCTCCATGGTCTTCGAGTGGCAAAAGAGATGAGTTTGAGCCGGGTCAGATGTCTTGGCGACTCAGATCTAGTGGCTTAACAGGTATCAGGCAAGTGGGATTCCAAGGACCCTCTCATGGCGGCTTATCGCCGGGAGGTTGATGCTGTTGCAGGGCATTTTAAAGGTTATCAGGTGGAGCACATTGACCGTCGAAAGAAAGAAGCGGCTGATGCCTTAAGCCGGTTGGGGTCTCAACATAAGCCGGTACCACCTAACACCTTTTTGGATGTTTTGCATAACCCATCTGTCAAGTTGCCCACAGACGAGGATTTAGCCGTTCCTGACCCGGAGGCGCAGTTGGTGGCAGCTCTTCATGTCATCCCAGATTGGACAGTGCTGTTCTTGGCTTACATGACCCGGGGAGAGTTGCCAGCGGATGAGACCCTGGCTCGACAGATAACCCGGCGGTCTAAGTCAATGACGATTTCGGCTGGAAAATTATACCATCGCAGCATTTCTGGAGCGTTTCAGCGGCGTGTTTCCCCCGAAGAAGGTCAAGAAATCCTTCGTGGGATCCATGAAGGCGATTGTGGTCCGAGTCAAAATCTCTGGTGGCCAAGGCTTTTCGTCACGGTTTTTACTGGTTGACGGCTCACGCTGATGTAGAGGATCTGGTCAGCAGATGTGATGGATGTCAAAAGTTTGCACGACGAGCGCATGTGCCGGCTCAAGAGCTCCGGATAATTCCAATCACTTGGCCGTTTGCGGTCTGGGGGCTTGACATGGTGGGACCTTTCAAAAGTTCTAAGGATAAAAAGACACATCTCTTGGTGGCAGTTGATAAATTCACTAAGTGGGTTGAGGCGGAGCCAGTGAGTAAGTGTGACGCGGCCACAGCGGTTTAGTTCATGAAAAAGGTGATCTTCCGTTTTGGTTTTCCACACAACATTATCACTGACAATGGCACTAATCTATCCCAAGGGGCTATGGAGGAGTTTTGTCAACGTGAGCACATCCGTCTTGATGTTTCTTCTGTAGCTCATCCTCAATCCAATGGTCAAGCTGAGAGAGCCAATCAGGAAATTTTGAAAGGTCTCAAACCCCGGCTTATGGTTCCCTACGCCGGGTTGTTGGGTAGAGGAATTACCCTCGGTGTTGTGGAGTATCAACACCACACCTAACAGGTCTACAGGTTATACACCTTTCTTCATGGTTTAGGGAGCAGAAGCAGTGTTGCCTAGTGACATCCGTCATGACTCGCCCCGTGTGGCGGCTTATGTTGAAGCTAATAATGAACAAGCCAAACAGGATGCACTTGACTTGTTGGATGAAGAAAGAGACTTAGCAGCGGCCTGGTCAGCAATTTATCAACAGGACCTGCGCTGTTATCACAGCCGCCGGGTTAAGTCCAGGACTTTCCAGGAAGGCGACCTAGTGCTCCGGCTAATCCAGGATCTGTCAGATGCACACAAGTTATCCCCACCTTGGGAAGGACCCTTTGTGGTCAGTAAGAACTTAAAACAACGAGTCATATTACCTCATTGACGTTCGAGAGCACAAAGACTCACGTAAGTCAGAGGAGGAGACCCGCCGGCCGTGGAACATTGCTCAACTTCGGCCATACTACACCTGAGCCACCGGCTCTCATCATGTACATACTTTAACATTGTATATACCATGATAAGCAATAAAGTAAGACCATCGGTCTCTTTTCTTTTCAAAGATTATGCATCTTTGTTATTTCTTATTTTCAAATGACTATTAAGGAGTTGATCATATTTGAATCAAGTTTAACTTTTTTTGGTCCGGATTATGATCGTATCCAAATCTAGCTGCAAATCTCATGGTCACTTGGGGGCTTCCTGTTCAAACATAGGTCGTATTCGAACCAAAGAGAACATAGTTGTCGTAACCCTCTTGATCGGCTCAAGGCCAAACTCACTTGGGGGCTTCTTGATCATATCCGAATCATAGCTTAACCCCTTTTGGGTCCGACTTGGATCGTATTCAAACCAGGGTCGTTAAAAACCTCTCAAGGTCATTTGGGGGCTTCCTGTTCAAACATAGGTCGTATTCGAACCAAAGAGAACATAGCTATCGGTACCCTCTGGATCGACGCAACGCCAAAACCACTGGGGGCTATATGGTCGTATTCGAACCTTAGCTTAACCCCTTTGGTCTGGTTTACTGATCGTATTCGAATCAGAAGCCCCCAACCTTTTTAATACAAGGTTAAATTATACTTATTATCTGTTGTTTACCTTTTAGTTTTTTGTTGTCTCAATATTACAAATAATTAGCCTGGTCTTCTTCACCGGCTCGACTATTTGACAACACATCTACCAAGGTATAATGATCATTGGGTATTCAAAAGCATTGACTTCTCATAAAGTTTGAATTATCAACTTCATCACCCGGGTTATTAAAGCCGGTGGTCTAAGGATCAAAAGGTACAAGGTGTGGTTATTACTTATACGCAATTACCTGCTACATTAACTAAAAGAGTTAGTCTCAGCCCTTGTCCTTTGTTTATATCTGTTTGGTGATCTAAACGTCTTGGGCAGATGGTGATGGCGGGTTGACTGAGCTTGATGGTCCAGTTGCGGACAGGTTTACAGTGGTCTCATCAAACGACGGTTCAGGAGGATTTGCTTCTGTATCAACAGGCGGGCCTTCTGGAGCGTCGGTTAATGGAGAAGGTGGCCTGGCTGGGTCAGATGCAAGCACCGGCGGGTCTTCTACCGGTTTAGCTACCTTTGCCTTCTTGGATTTAGCTTGGCCACTAAGAGAAATGTTGCAGGATTGTCAGTATAAAGATACAATTTGAACAAACCAGAAAAAATGAGGATTTTTTACCCAGGGGTAGTCTTGAAGGCCGGAAATTGCGTCTGTGATGAGTCGCCAGAAGAGCGAGACACCTCCTGAAAAGATAAAACAAAGTTAAAAGTAAGGCAGGGGAAATGATCCATTAAACAGAGTTAAAGACAGAAAGAAGTAAACCTCATTTGGGCGCTTCTGAGGAGTTTGTTGAAGAATGACAGCCAGCTCATCTTCAGTCCGGGCCTGACGGCGGCTTTCATGTTGCTGCTTTTTCAAACGAAAGGTGGGATCCAAGTGAGCTAAAGGGTTAGAAACCTTACTTTACGGATCACTCGTCAAATTTGTTGTCTTGGCAAAGGCTCTGAGTCGGAGGAAATGATAGTTACCTCTGCTTCCACAGCCTGACTGGCCCCAGTGTCATCCTGTTAATGATCAGCGTCAATAAGATTGTTAAAAAATTGGCCAAGGGAATCAAGGGCTACCTCTGAATCAGATGTATCATCAAGTTTCATCAAATCTTCAGCAGTGCTCTTTTTCCTCTTTTTCGACCTCTGGCTCGTTTTCTTGGCATTTATGGCGGCGACTTTCGCTTTCTTGGCAGCCTCGTGGTCATACTTAACCTTCCAGAAGTCAGAGTTGGCCTGCAGACAGGTAAAAACAAGATAAAGAGTCAGGCAAGTATTAAAACAATACGGCTGGGAAAATACAAAGGAGAGAAATAATGACATCCTTACTTCTAGCACCGGGTTAAGCTGGCAGAAGGGGTTTAACCCGACGACACTACAATCTTCGTATTTCCCATTCACCAGAAGAGTTGACATTGAGACAATATCTTCTTCTGTCAATTGAACGGGGCTGTGACGAAGAGAGTCATTCGGGCCACCACCATACTCATACATCAGCTTTGACCGGCGGCTCAAAGGGATGACCCGCCATGAGATCCAGCAGCTGGTCAGATCAACTCCAGTTAACCCGTTCCCCAACAGAGCATTGATCCTTTTGATGGATGGTATTAGCCTCTTGCGTTCAGCGACAGTAAGCTTATTAGGAAGCACGAACTTGGAGTCAAGACGATCGGGGCGATAACCCGGCAGTGGCTTCTCGTTTGCTGGTGAAGTGTGCTGGCAATAGAACCAAGTCTGGTTCCAGTCCTTTGGGTGACTTGGTAAGACAATGAGGGGGAAGATGGCACCCTGCCGACGCTGAATTGATATGCCTCCAAGCTCTAAGCTAAGACCGTTGGTGCACTCGTTCTGCCGGTTCAGATAGAAGTATTCTCTAAACAACTCCACGGTCAGCTCTTGTTGAAGATATACTTCACAGAGTACTTGGAAGTTACAGATGTTAGATATGGAATTAGGCCCGCTATCTTGAGGGTGGAGCTTGAAAACGTGGAGGACCTCTTTGAAGAACTTTGAGCCGGGCGGTGAGAAGCCACGGTTCATGTGGTCAGTGAAAACGATCACTTCGCCGTCTCTTGGATTGGGTCGTTCTTCTTACGAGTCAGGGGCACGATAAGACATGACGGTTTTCGCTGGCAGAAATCCTATAGTGAAGAACTCTTTTAAACGTTCCTCAGTTACGGTTGAGGGAACCCAGTTACAAATGGTTGGTGCTTTGGACGGCATGATGTGCAAAGAAGAATTGAAAAGAAAAGCAACATGCTAGTTCAGTTTAAATGGTGAGATTGACAGTTAAGTGATGAAGATGCAAACAAGTAATGGCGGCTTAGTTAAGGGCTAATGACATATAAGGAAAATTAAGCCGGTATGATAAGCCACCATGACTACAGATATTTGAAGAAGGCAATTTCAGCTAAGTGTTGAGACAAATAAGTTTCCTACATTGCTTGATATTATTTCAGATCAAATGGCTATTCAAAATGAAAAAAATTCTAGAC
Organism: Triticum urartu; assembly: GCF_003073215.2. Classification (NCBI taxonomy): domain Eukaryota; kingdom Viridiplantae; phylum Streptophyta; class Magnoliopsida; order Poales; family Poaceae; genus Triticum; species Triticum urartu. The sequence goes on from NC_053028.1 coordinate 303,551,055, forward strand.
CTAAAAAGTTCAGTACAGAGAAGTTGGTAAGTTCTAAAAGCAGCCTTTGAATTCGAAAAAGGGATTTATGGATCAAGAAGAGGTACAAAAACACTACCGCGCGAGCATATATATAGCTTTTTGGATCAAGAAAGGCTTGCGGTGGAAGAACTACGATGAACTGCGATGAACTATGGAGAACACGTAGGAGCTCGGAAACCCTAATGCAGATCTGAGAAACGAAGGAAAGAAAACTTATGGTTGCAGGTCTTCTGCGGAGGTCGCCGCGGTCTCTCTGGATCGGTTCGGGTTGATGCAGCGGCCAAAGTCGACGGAGACGGAGATGAGGTGCAGCGGCGGCAAAACTCGAGCAGCAGGGGGTTTGCGAGAGGAAGAAGACGGAGCGAGAGAGGAAATGAGAAGGCCGAGGCGTGCCTATTTATAAGGGAAAGATGTGAACAGACGGGCGCGAATATCAAGGAAGAGCCGAATAATGGTTATCCATCTACATAGGCGCTTCGATTCTCGGGAGACATTAAAGATAAAAGATCTGTTGGGAGATGACGTCATGAAAGTTTTTTGCGTTTTCAAAAGATGACGTCACGGCAGGTTACAACAACTTCAGCGAAGATAAGAAGATGAATTTTTGTCTAAGTATTGAAGATTGACCAAGAACGAAGTTCAAAGTCAACCTGGGGCCTAATGTTGGGGATATTACTACCAGTATGACCCGCCCAGGAGGGGCCGGGTCAGCCCCAATGGCGGGTTACATAAGAAGCCCGGTGAACATTCAAGGTGATAGTTTATTAAACCTTATAGAAGGCCCAAAGGCCTGGGGGCGGCTTAAGGCCTGATATTGTAAACCGCCGTATGTAAGGAAAGACTTGTAAAGAAAGGCATATAAAGGAAGTCACCGAGCCGGACACGATTATGAGCCGGCCGGGACCCTGTAGGCCACCAGGCGTCAACCCATGTATATAAGGGGACGACCCAGTGGCGGCTTAGGGCAAGTAACAACAAGTCGATAACCAAGCCGGCGAGTTGAGCCTCTTGGTGATCGAAACCCCAGCAATACCAATCCCAACTAGACGTAGACTTTTACCTTCATCGTAAGGGGCCGAACTAGTATAAAACCCTCTCGTGTCCTTTGTCCCGATTAACCCCTTTAAGCTTCCTAGTGCGATGGCCCTATGACTAAGTCCTTGCTCTAGGACATCTGCCGTGACAATTCCACGACATATATGGAGATGCTTAGTAATGATTTTTTTGCCATGTATAGCCTGTACTTTAATGTCATGCTTTTGTTTGCCATGATCTTGCACTCTAGCATGTTTGTTTCATGCCTCCAACATGTCAACATGTTATTTCTGCTCACATGTATGCCCTGTTTTTCACTAAGTTATAATCCGTGTTATAAAGTTGCCTTTTTCTTTGATCACGTTGGATTAATCTTTATGCCTATGAACCTGAACCTTGATGATAATTGAAGCATTTAATCTGTACTTCAAGTGCATAGCAAGTTTGTGTCCATATGTCTCCTGTAGCATGTTGTTTCCTTGATTGCAAAGTTCTTAGTTGCTGTTTTGGGCAGATTGTGTTTGGAACTTGTATTGAGTGTATGTGTTGAACCGTTGCTCCGTTTTGAGCATGCTCTATATGAAACTTGCTTCGTTTTGCATGTAGTTTCATGTTACCTTGTTGCATCCTTGTTTTGGAGTGTTTGCGATGTTGTTTTGCTTGCATTTGCATCAATGCCATGTTTAACTTGTTTTGCTCATATCTTCTAGGCCGTAACTCTAAATTAAATGAACTTTATATGTAACTTGACTAGAAAGACACGTAAATCATCATGGTGCACTTTAACTTGCTGTTTAACAACTTCAACATTATGTGTTATTCAGATCAGTACCAAATTCGAAATTTGCATATGGGGAGTTTCCGAAATTGTTATATGTTGTTTCCGACCTCATTTAAACTTGCTTTGATGTGATGTTCTTGTATGCATCATCTCGTGCCATGAGTAGCATCATATAGAATTGTCATGCATCATACTTGGATGAGCATCACACCATGTTATGTCTTGTGTGTTTACCATGTTGTTTGCTCCTTTTCGGTTGTGCTTCTTCTCGATAGTTCCTGTTTTGTTGCGATCGTGAGGATTCGTTCGACTACGCCCGTTTGCCTTCTTCATGGACTCGTTCTTCTTCCTAGCGGGATTTCAGGAAAGATGACCGTCACCTTGGATCTCACTACTATCTTTGCTATGCTAGTTGTCTCGATGCTATCGCTATGTCGCGCTACCTACCACTTGTTTATCAAGCCTCCCAAATTGCCATGATAGCCTCTAACCTTTTCCACCATCCTAGCAACAGTTGTTTGGCTATGTTACTGCTTTGCAGCCCCTCTTATAGCATTGCTAGTTGCAGGTGCAGGTTGTTCCATGTTGGAACATGGATATCATGGGATATCACAATATCTCTTATTTAATTAATGCACATATATACTTGGCAAAGGATGGAAGGCTCGGCCTTTTGCCTGGTGTTTTGTTCCACTCTTGTCGCCCTAGTTTCGTCATACCGGTGTTATATTCTCGAATTGCGTCCCTAACACTGATGAGGTTTATGGCCCCCTCCTTGATAGTTCGCTTTGAATAAAAACTCTTCCAGCAAGGCCCAACATTGGTTTTAATATTTTCCTACATAATAATATTTGAAATTAAATAATTAATTTGGCATAAGGCGTCATTGAACCCGAGGATTCTTTTCTACATAAACAGGGGCAGTGCTGATGGTGTTGGTCCCAAACGGGCAGCCTTGCGGGCCACTCGGGGAAACTCGAGGGCTAGTTTTACTCGTAGCTTGTCCCATCTGATCATGGCCTGAGACGAGATACGCGCGGCTACTATCAGGGTGTCAGCACGTCGAGAGGTCTTGCTGGATTTGTTTTACCATTGTCGAAATGTCTTGTGCACCGGTGATGACCCACAAGTGTAGGGGATCTATTGTAGCTTTTCGATAAGTAAGAGTGTCGAACCCAACGAGGAGCAGAAGGAACTGATAAGCATTCAGTAAGGTATTCTCTGCAAGCACTAAAATTATCGGTAACATATAGTTTTGTGATAAGGTAATTTGTAACGAGTAGCAAGTAATAAAAGTAAATAAGGTGCAACAAGATGGCCCAATCCTTTTTGTAGCAAAGGACAAGCTTGGACAAACTCTTATATGAAGGAAAGTGTCGTGGAATTGTCACGGCAGATGTCCTCGTTGAAAGGACTTAGTCGTGAGGCCAACGCATCTATGTGGTAGCTTGAGAGGGGTTGAGCGGAATCGAGAGACGCAACACAAGACAAGGGTTTAGAGAGCTTCGGGCCCCGAGAAACATCATCCGGTAATAGCCCTACATGCTGTTTGTGGCTAGGTCTTATTATGCTCATGAGGGAGTCGCCGCATAAGCCGACTCCCCTTTAGTTGTGTCTAGCCTTCGCGATTCTCTTCTCCCCCTCTTGGGGTGCCCTGCCCCTCCTTATATAAGTTTAAGGGGCGGGTTACATGACTAGTCCTAGTAGGATTAGGATTACTCTATTACAAGTGGAGTCCTAGTCTTGCTTCCTTTGTAGGGGAATATTCCTTATGCTTTCCTCTTAAGCCGACCCATCATTATATGAACCGGCCTATTGGACCTTGGGCCTTGTCGTCCGTCTGACCCACCCGCCGGGCCACCAGTGAATCATAATGCTCAAGCGAGCTGCTAGTGAGTCGCCAAGCTCCAGCCGGGTCATACATCCGGCCTGGTCATACCGCGGGGTATATCCCCGACATTAGCCCCAAGTTTAATTTGGATTTATCCATGTTAAACTGATCTGCAACATAAACACAAGAACAAATTTGACAGGTTGTGCTCCGGGTTAAATATTCTTGTAAGCCGGCACCTGATCATCCTTAAATCCTTGTCATTTCCTCCTTCTAGAAAATCCGGGTCAATAGACCAGCTTCATAATCAATTTGCTTGTAGAAGAAATATTGTAAACAAAGAATCCATTTGAGTCGACCTTCAATCACTTGACAAAAAATATTGGTCAGCAAATATTCAATTGATATTCATCCGGCTTAAAGATGTAAAACTTCCCGGTTTATCCAAAATTGTCAGCTTGTAAGTATTGATAGCACCGGGTCATAATTGTTGTTGACGCCGGGTCAAAACCGAGAATTTTGAAGATTTCTCTCCCTCATATCCATATTACCTGCAGCCCCCAAGTCTTGACTAGAGCAAAGTGATGACTTAAGACTTGCTTCAATATAAATATTACCACTTTGAAGAAATTCATGCTGTTCATCTTAGTCAGAACTAAGTATTCCACATATGTAGCCCCCAAGTGCTGGGTTGTCATGCTTGCAGCAACCTAGGACTTGAAAATTACCTTATGCTTATAAAAACTTCAATCAGTGTAGCCCCCAAGGGTCGGCTTAGTAAGATAATACTAAGCTGGGACTTTATATATACTTCATTGAAAATAATATCGTATGATGTAACCCTCACCATGGGGCTTGAACCCACATCCACAAGGTTAAGAGCTTTGTGCTTTACCAACTGAGCAGTGGACCCTTCAATATAATGGATTAAGACTTGTGTACCTTGAATTGTTGACAGCAATTGGTAGCCCCCAAGGGCCGACTCATTTAGAATGTGATGAGCCGGGTCTTCAATAAGTTGAGCAAAAAATGACTTTGTACTAGCCCCCAAGTGCCATGGTGCATGCTGGCAGTGACATGGGACTTGCATATTTGATATAATCTCAATTTGAATAATGTAGCCCCCGGGTCGTAAGCCTGCAGCGACTCGGGACTATTCCTTCCATTGTAGAATAAACAATATCCATTGATAAAATAATAGCCATTGCGCCAAACCGACTTTGAATACCTTATCTATTAACAAGTAAATATGGAGTTTAAATACTTGGCGGCTCTTGACCAATGTCGATTTAATACACCTCCATTGTAAGCCAGAATTTTTATAACCCGACGGCTTATAGCCTTTGAGAAAATCTAGAATAGATAATCATTTTGAAGCATCAATTTTAATGATGAGCTTGGACTTAAGCATTTATATAAGGCATAGTTCTGCAAATCCTGCACAGAGTTTAAACAACATATGCCCTGGCGACTTAACGTCAAAAGCCAGGGCCGGTTTAAACATAATCATGTATAAACTATATCATACCTGTGATATTGAATTGCACTGCCGGCTTATGATACCTGTGCAGTAAGGGTGATAACCCAATCTTTAGAAGCCAAAACTTCCAAATGTTTATGATTGTCTTATAATGGCGACTTATCATCCAAAGTCAAGCCGGATTAAATTTAAACCACACTTATACTTAGATCTGGACAAAAGCCTCAAGACAAAAACAAAGATTGTTTGCAAAAAACTTAAGCAAAATAGAAAGAAAAATTTGAGGCTTCTGATTCCAATACGATCAGTAAACCAGACCAAAGGGGTTAGGATTCGAATACGATCATGTAGCCCCAGTGGCTTTAGCGTTGTGCCGATCAAGAGGGTACCGACAACTATGTTCTCTTTGATTCGAATACGACCTATGTTTGAACAGGAAGCCCTCAAATGACCTTGAAAGTTTTTTAATGACTCTAATTCAAATACGATCAAAGTCGGACCCAAAAGGGGTTAAGCTATGATTCGAATACGATCAAGAAGCCCCCTAGTGGGTTTGGCATTGTGCCGATCAAGAGGGTACTGACAGCTATGTTCTTTTTGGTTCGAATACGACCTATGTTTGAACAGGAAGCCCCCAAATGACCTTGAGACTTTTTTAACGACTCTGATTCGAATACGATCAAAGTCAGACCAAAAAGGGGTTAAGCTAGATTCGAATACGATCAACCCCCAATGGTCTTGGAAGCAGTGTACCTATGTTTGAGTTGCGCTTTGCAACAGAATCTCTTTAGTCCCTTTAATTTTTCTGAGAACTCGAACTTGCGAGAGACTAATTCTTTTTGAACCGGAAATTCTTAAACTGGATATTGAGAGCTTCAAGGCTTCGTGAGAGACAAATTTACCTTGAGCTGGATTTTGAACCGGATTTGAGAGCTTCAAATCTTTGTGGGAGAGGGATGTCTCTTGAACTGGATTTTAAACCAAAATCTTCATTTTGAACCGGCAATTTTCTGATGGCTTTTAAATTTTTTTCACCAATATGGCGGCAGCCTGCGGAACCAGGTTATCTTCCCTCCAATGATCCGGGGTCTTGAATCTCACAATATTTACCAAGGCATGTCATCGTAGCCCCCGAGTCTTAAGACTTACTCGAGGAGTTGACTTGAGACTCTCCATACTTGATCATGATATGACCAGTGGATTGCTAGAATATGTTGAATCTCGGTGGATTATAATTGACCCTGTCCATTGACCCGTTGGGCGTAGGCAAGGGCCATAGTTTGATGGTCTCTATTGTAATGATGAATTGTTTTGCATAAGAAATTGTACAAACGAGAGTAATTTTTCTTGAAGAAAATAAAAATGTATCAATAAAAATTGATTGGACAACTTTCACCTGATTTGTCTGGACGAAAAATGAGCCGTATATAGCGTCCATAGATCACCTCCAGTCACTTCAACTGTGATTTAGCCACTCTCTCATGGCCGCGGTGAAGGTGGCGGCTTAAAGCGCGGAACCGGGTGGCTCAAGATTGATTCTCCGGGTCATGTTGACCCGCTATTTTTTTTCCTCCCCGGGATTATGGTGAGGGCACCGGGCGAAGCGCTGTAGAAGAGTCAATGATTACTTGTTGTAATCCCTTTGTTTATGCCTGGAGAGAGATGCTATGTCTGGGCTCGGGAAAATCACTCGCCTTCCTGATCCTGCCCTACGAGAGATGTATAAATTCAAATTAAATTCGTATTATTTAGAAGGGTCTGAACAGGGACGTCGGAAAGGGAGGACCATAAGAAGGGGGGGAGCACGGCGCGGCTCGGTAGGGGAATAGACTGCGGTCCTGAGGGGGGCGCGGCCAAGGAGGGTGGCGCGCCCAAGGGGGGAGTCCAACTCCCACAGGGAGTAGGACTCCCCTTTTTCCTATTAGGAGTAGGAGAGGGAAGGAAGAGGAAGGAGGGAGGAAGGAAAGGGGGGCCGGCCCCCTCCCAATTCGGATTGGGCTTGGGGGGTGCCCCCTCCCTTGCTCCTTTCCCCTCCTTTCCACTAAGGCCCAATAAGGCCCATATACCTCCCGGGGGGTTCCGATAACCTCCGGTGATCCGGTATTGTCCCAATCTCACCCGGAACCTTTCCGGTGTCCAAATATAGTCGTCCAATATATCGATCTTTATGTCTCGACCATTTCGAGACTCCTCGTCAAGTCCGTGATCACATCCGGGACTCCGAACAACTTCGGTACATCAAAATATATAAACTCATAATGAAACTGTCATCGTAACGTTAAGCGTGCGGACCCTACGGGTTCGAGAACAATGTAGACATGACCGAGACACGTCTCCGGTCAATAACCAAATAGCGGGATGGCCATATTTGCCACATATTCTACGCTTGGTCAGACCGCTAACAACATACTGCTCCTTCATCCTTCCTATCCCGCATTTTTTTTTTTGGTAGGGGCCCTCCCCGGCACCCCGTTCGCGGTTCTCCCGGGCTCACTCTTGGCGCTCCGCGGCACCCCTCCTTCTCCCCACCATGCCGCCCCTCACGGCTACCCCGAACAACAAATTCCTCACGCTGTCCCCCACACCTCAGCCACACTTACCCTATACAATACCGGGTCATGTTGACCCGCTATTCTTTTTTCAACCCCTGACCACTTTGACTTTTCGGCCAACCCAGCCTTTCCTGTTTTTGTTTATCCAGAACGGAAAAAACCACGGCAGCTGAATAGCAACAGCTGGCAAGGTGCAAGGTGTCCTCGAGCAGGGGCGGCTTAAAGTAAAACGCAACCGGCGGGGGCGGCTGAAGGCCGCGCCGGCGGGTCAATGGAGCAGCTCCAAGGCAGGGCGGCTCATCTGTGGCGGAGCGAGGCGGCTCAAGGAAGCCCCCGGCAAAGCGGAGAAGGAACGTGGCAACTCGAGGCACAACGACGGAGGCAACCCGGAGTGGCGACTCATCAGCGGTACAGGCCGGCCCAGAGGCTCTGGACCAAAACAGAGGTGGCGTGCAGCAGCGGCTCAATGGGGGTGCCGGCGGGTTACGGCCTCGGCGGCTTCAAACGAAGGGCAGCTCGGCGATGCGAAGGGCCGGTGCTGGTGGATCACCCGATGAGGCGAGGTATAGGCTCTCAATGGTAGCGGCAGCTCAAAGGCGGCGATTTGCAGCACGAGTCACGGTGTCTCAGAAGCAGGTCAACTAGAGGTCGTGGGGGTCGAAACCGATAGCCGGCCGGGGCGTCTCAGGACAAGGCCGCACAGGGGCGACTCGCGTCGGAGGCGAGGTGAGACCATAGCGGAGGGCGGCTGGAGGAACAACGTCAAAGCGGCCGACAACTTGGCGCGCTGGCGATTCTATTACCATCCAGAATTTGTGCGTACATGCACCATCTTCCATTTGATTGACGCTTCACATAGGGTCATTGTAGCAAGCACTAATACTCCATGATTTGAATTGTCTACTGGATTGACACTACTGATCCGGCTCGTAGTGGTGCCCCGTGCTTGAGCTGCAACTTTTTCCTTTGCTCCTCACGAGGTGAGTTAGAATCCGGTGTGAGCGATGTCTCGGGAGGAGTACTGGGCTGCAGGCGTATAGCGTTTTGGCACAGAGGACAGCGACCCGCCAGCAGCAGCGGAGGGTGTTGCTCGGGGGCGAGTTGGAACAGAGGTAGAACAAGGCCACAACCGCTCGGACGCAACCCGGTGGCGAAGAAGAGGAACTCGGGTGCGGGCGGCTCTCTGAAATCGAGGCGGAGGCGCACGACAAGGCAGGGCGAGTCAACCCAAGGGTAGGCAGCAGCTCACATGGGACGGTGTTTCTCTGGCGGCGGCTTAGCAGGAGCAACTCTCGGTAATATCGAGAGGAGCGGCCGGCGGTTCAACGGTCGCGGGGCGACTTAGGCAGGCGGCGGCTCGGCCTTGTCATGGCTCATGGGAAGCTGCTCGCGGTGCAGTCGGAGAGGCACCGACGAGTCGAACGACAAGGGCGCGACAGCGACGACCGGCCCGGAGGCGATTTAAGGAGGAGCGACGGGGTGTACCGTCGGCGGGGGCAGCGAGGTAAACCGGTGATGGCGGTTTAGAGGTAAAGCGGCGGCGTTGTGAGGCAGGTCGGCGACTCGAGGAGCGAGGTCAAAACAGGCCACAACCACGGCTTAGCGCGCCGGCGTTGGCAGCTCAGGCGCGGCCGGCTGTTTTAAAGACGGCCGACAGAGGCAACTTGCGATGAGGGCCGATGACTTAGAGGCGGAGTCATGCGGCGGGAGGTCGACCCGAGGTGGTGGTTGAGGCTGACCGCAGATGCACTGGCGGAGCACCGGCGAAGGGAGGTCGACCCGAGGCAGGCAGCTCTGCGGTGACTCAACGTAGAGGCAAAACCGGCGAGGCGCGGGCGGCTCAGGTGGAGACGAACCGGGCGTGAAGGTCGAGGGCCTGCTGGAAGACGACAGTTTGAACGCCGAGGGGGCGGCTCAGCGGAGCAACGCGGAGGCGGAGAGTCGAGACGGCAGCGGCTGCAGAGGCGCCGCCGGCGGCCGGCGGCAGGGCCATGAAGACAGCGGGTCGACGGTGGCCGACTTGCGGACGAGGCCGCAGGTGTAGGGGCGGAGGTTGTGGCCGGTTCTCTGCAGGTGGAAGTGGAGAGCGACGGTGGGAAGGTGCCAGCGAAGCAAGGCCGCGGCAGCAGGAAGCAGAGGCGCATCGAACTCCTACCCCGGGTCGTGGTTGATCTGATCAATCCTCATCCGGGTCTTTCTCCAGCTCACGGTCCCCACACCCTCTTTCTCTTTTTTTTGGGGGTCTAGAGCCCTTTTTCGTGGGAAATCATTGGATCAACAGATTAGTTTCCTTTTTTATCATCCCAATCCAGACCGTCTTTGATTCCCTTCAGGTAATGAGTAGTACCACTAATTGGTCAGACACCATCATGACTTGCTACAACGCCGGATCTTCTTGGGGCTTGAGTAGGAAAATTTAACCATGCCTCGGTTGATTGAATTGAAAATTCTGACTTGACGGTGGTTATAGATCCAAACTTGACATGCCGGCGAAATAAGCTATAGCGGAAAAAACGACGTCCTCGGCGACTTGTAATTCGACCGCCCGCTCAAACAAACAGCGGTTGACATATCTTGAACTCAAAAAATATTGCACTGCCTGATTCAAAGTTTGACCGACAAACTTAATCAATCCGGTTGCGTCTCATCCGTAAATTGCAAACTTCTTAATCCCTGAGATAGAGCCCTTCAAGAACTCAACACCACCGTGCGCAGGCCCCACGGTGGGTGCCAACTGTCATGGAATTGTCACGGCAGATGTCCTAGTTAAAAGGACTTAGTCATGAGGCCAACGCATTTATGTGGTAGCTTGAGAGGGGTTGATCAGAATCGAGAGACGCAACACAAGACAAGGGTTTAGAGAGCTTCGGGCCCCGGGAAACATCATCCGGTAATAGCCCTACATGCTGTTTGTGGCTAGGTCTTATTATGCTCATGAGGGAGTCGCCGCATAAGCCGACTCCCCTTTAGTTGTGTCTAGCCTTCGCGATTCTCTTCTCCCCCTCTTGGGGTGCCCTGCCCCCTCCTTATATAAGTTGAAGGGGCGGGTTACATGACTAGTCCTAGTAGGATTAGGATTACTCTATTACAAGTGGAGTCCTAGTCTTGCTTCCTTTGTAGGGGAATATTCCTTATGCTTTCCTCTTAAGCTGGCCCATCATTACATGAACTAGCCTATTGGGCCTTGGGCCTTGTCGTCTGTCTGACCCGCCCGTCGGGTCACCAGTGAATCATAATGCTCAAGCGAGCTGCCAGTGAGTCGCCAAGCTCCAGCCGGGTCATACATCCGGCCGGGTCATACCATGGGGTATATCCCCGACAGAGGACACATGGGAATTATCGTCAAGCTAGTTTTCATCACGTTCATATGATTCGCGTTCGGTACTTTGATAATTTGATATGTGGGTGGACCGGTGCTTGGGTGCTGTCCTTACTTGCACAAGCATCCCACTTATGATTAACCCCCATTGCAAGCATCCGCAACTACAACAGAAGTATTAAGGTAAACCTAACCATAGCATGAAACATATGGATCCAAATTAGCCCCTTACGAAGTAACGTATAAACTAGGGTTTAAGCTTCTATCACTCTAGCAACCCATCATTGATACGTCTCCAATGTATCTATAATTTTTGATTGTTCCATAATATATTATATCCTGTTTTGGACATTATTGGGCTTTATTATAAACTTTTATATTAATTTTGGGACTAACCTATTAACCGGAGGCCTAGCCCGGAATTGCTGTTTTTTTGCCTATTTCAGAGTTTCGTAGAAAAAGAATATCAAACGGAGTTCAAACGGTATGAAACCTTCAGGAACGTGATTTTCGGAACGAACATGATCCAACGGACTTGGACCCTACGTTAAGAAAGCAACCAGGAGGGCATGAGGTAGCGGGGTGTGCTACCCCCCCCGGCGCGCCCTCCACCCTCGTGGGGCCCATGTTGCTCCACCGACGTACTTCTTCCTCCTATATATACCTACGTACCCCCAAACTACCAGATACGGAGCCAAAAACCTAATTCCACCGCCGTAACTTTCTGTACCCGCGAGATCCCATCTTGGGGCCTTTTTTGGAGCTTCGCCGGAGGGGGTCGATCACGGAGGGCTTCTACATCAACACCATAGCCTCTCCAGTGAAGTGTGAGTAGTTTACTTCAGACCTTCGGGTCCATAGTTATTAGCTAGATGGCTTCTTCTCTCTTTTTGGATCACAATACAAAATTCTCCCCCTCTCTTGTGGAGATCTATTCGATGTAATCTTCTTTTGCGGTGTGTTTGTTGAGACCGATGAATTGTGGGTTTATAATCAAGTTTATCTATGAACAATATTTGAATCTTCTCTGAATTCTTTTATGTATGATTGGTTATCTTTGCAAGTCTCTTCGGGGTTTATATCATATTGCTTGAGTTTATCCCTCTACATCATGTCATCTTGCTTAAAGCGTTACTCTGTTCTTTTGAACTTAATACTCTAGATGCATGCTGGATAGCGGTCGATGTGTGGAGTAATAGTAGTAGATGCAGGCAGGAGTTGGTCTACTTGTCTCGGACGTGATGCCTATATACATGATCATACCTAGATATTCTCGTAACTATGCTCAATTCTGTCAATTGCTCAAAAGTAATTTGTTTACCCATTGTAATACTTATGCTCTCGAGAGAAGCCACTAGTGAAACCTATGGCCCCCCGGGTCTATTTTCCATCATATTAATCTTTCGTCAACAAGCTATTTCCTTTTCCGTTTATTTTGCTTTCTTTACTTTGCATCTTTATCATAATAATATCAAAATATTATCTTATCATATCTATCGGATCTCACTTTCGTAAGTGACCGTGAAGGGATTTACAACCCCTTTATTGTGTTGGTTGCAAGGATTTTATTTGTTTGTGTAGGTGCGAGGGACTCGTGCGTGGCCTCCTACTGGATTGATACCTTGGTTCTCAAAAACTGAGGAAAATAGTTACGCTACTTTGCTGCATCACCCTTTCCTCTTCAAGGGAAAACCAACGCAGTGCTCCAGAGGTAGCAATCATCTAATTATTACTCCCCAATGCCTCACTCTATACCCAAACAATGGTGAAGTGTCATGTAGTCGACGTTCACATGATACCACTAGAGGGATGACAACATACATCTCATCAAAATATCGAACAAATACCAAATTCACATGACTACTAATAGCAAGACTTCTCCCATGTCCTCAGGAACAAACGTAACTATTCACAAAGCATATCCATGTTCATAATCAGAGGGGTATTAATATGCATAATGGATCTGAACATATGATCTTCCACCAAGTAAACCAACTAGCATCAACTACAAGGAGTAATCAACACTACTAGCAACCCACAGGTACCAATCCCAGACTTGGAGACAAGAATTGGATACAAGAGATGAACTAGGGTTTGAGAGGAGATGGTGCTGGTGAAGATGTTGATGGAGATTGACGCCCTCCCGATGAGAGGATCATTGTGATGACGACGATGATGATTTCCCCCTCTCGGAGGGAAGTTTCCCCGGCAGAACAACTCCGCCGGAGCCCTAGATTGGTTCCGCCAAGGTTCCACCTCGTGGTGGCGGAGTCTTTGTCCCGTGAGCTAGCTTATGATTTTTTTTTCTCGGACGAAAGACTCCATATAGCCAAATATGGGCATCAGAGGGCCACCAGGGGGCCCACGAGGCAGGGGGTGTGCCCTGGGGGGTAGGGCGCGCCCCCCACCCTCGTGGATGGTGGGTGGCCCCCCTCAGGTACTTCTTTGCCCAATATTTTTTATATATTCTGAAACGTGCCCCCGTGAGGTTTCAGGACTTTTGGAGATGTGTAGAATTGGTCTCTAATATTTTCTCCTTTTCCAGCCCAGAATTCCAGCTGCCGGCATTCCCCCTCTTCATGTAAACCTTGTAAAATAAGAGAGAATAGGCATATGTATTGTTACATAATGTGTAATAACAGCCCATAATGCAATAAATATAATATGATATAAAAGCATGATGCAAAATGGACGTATCAACTCCCCCAAGCTTAGACCTTGCTTGTCCTCAAGCGAAAGCTAAAATCGAAAAATATGTCCACATGTTTAGAGATAGAGGTGTCGATAAAAAATAAAATACGGACATGAGGGCATCATGATCATTCTTAGAACAACATATATATATTGTCATATGATCTCTTATGCTAAAGTAACAATTCAATCACAATTTCAAGTATGAATCATAAACTTCATTGAAAACTAACAAACTCAATCTCAGTCATTGTGGCAATTGCAATTTATCATAACATAGGAAAGAGTATAATAGCTTTTCAGCAAGTACACATAGTCAACTATCATTTAGTCTTTCACAATTGCTAACACTCACGCATATTTATGGGTATGGAGTTTTAACTGGACACAGAGAAAGATAGGGGCTTATAGTTTTGCCTCCCAACGTTTTACCTCAAGGGTAATGTCAACAATAATAGCTCATGCAACTCACATCCAATTAGCTATATGTATCTGGATCTTCCAACACATTGTGCTTGCCAAAGGATAAAATGTAAAAAGGAAAGGTGAAGATCACCATGACTCTTATATAAGGTAGAAGCTAAAAGCAAAAGATAGGCCCTTCGCAGAGGGAAGCAGAGATTGTCATGCGCTTTTGTGGTTGGATGCACAAAATCTTAATGCAAAAGAACATCATTTATATTGCCACTTGTGATATGGACCTTTATTATGCAGTCCGTCGCTTTTATTTCTTCCACATCATAAGATCGTATAAATCTTATTTTCTCCACATTAATAAGTCATACATATTTAGAGAACAATTTTTATTGCATGCACCGATGACAACTTACTTGAAGGATCTTACTCAATGCATAGGTAGGTATGGTGGACTCTCATGGCAAAAACGGGTTTAGGAATATTTGGAAGCACAAGTAGTATCTCTACATGGTGCAAAGAAATTGGCTAGCATGAAAGGGAAAGGCAAGCTCAACATGTTAGATGATCCATGACAATATAATTTATCTCAGATGTAAGAAAACATAACCCATTACGTTGTCTTCCTTGTCCAACGCTAACTCTTTAGCATGTCATACTTTAATGAGTGCTCACAATCATAAAAGATGGTCCAAGATAGTATATTTATATGTGAAACCTCTCTTTCTTTATTACTTCCTATTAATTGCAACGATGACCAAAACTATGTTTGTCAACTCTCAACAACTTTTATTCATCATACTCTTTATATGTGAAGTCATTACTCTCCATAAGATCCATATGATCTCTTTATTTCTTTTTATTCTTTCTCTTTTATTTATTCCCTCAAGATCATAGCAAGATAATCAAGCCCTTGACTCAACACTAATCTTTATTATATATAGCTCACGGACTCGATTACATAGAAGGATCATAAAGCAAAACTCACAACTAAATCATACTAAAACTTTATTCTACTAGATCAAGATATTACCAAAAGGATCGAACTAAGAAAAACAGTAAAGATAAAAGTTGTGATGGTGATACGATACCGGGGCACTCCCCCAAGCTTGGCAGTTGCCAAGGGGAGTGCCCATACCCATGTGTTTATGTTTCCTTCCTCGGAGGTGGTGATGAAGGAGTTGTTAATGATGTCCGCTTCTTCCTTAATTTGTGCTTGAGAATATAATTCTGCTCCTTTAGGTCCTCGATCTCCTGCTCAAGGCTTAGTACCTTTTTGCATAGTTCTTGTTTGTCCTCCCGCAAGAGACGAAAAGGGATTAATTCGATCTTAGGTTTCTTTGCTCTATTGGGGAGGCTTGACTTTTTGAACTCCACATGCATGTCCCTAGGTTGAGGTAATGGGACTTCATCTTCATCTGATCTCGTCTCCTCCTTTCCCCTAGGCTCATAGTCTTCTTCTTCCTCCGTGGTCCAACCACAATGCTCCAAGTCCCCGTAGACTTTATGATCTGCAAGGTAATCATCCACATAGCTTCTCCCTCCGAATCTTGGGATGACATATTGCTCTAATCTGCAGCAGAAACAACTCGAAACAAAGACAGAGAATTTTTGCGTGATACGGTGGTCAAAACCTTCGGAAGATTATATAATGAATTTTTACCGACCAAAAGAAATATCGTGCAAGAAAACGGAGTCCGGAGAGTGCAAGAGGTGCCCACGACGTAGGGGGCGCGCCCAGGGGGGTAGAGCGCACCCTCCACCCTCGTGGAAGCTCCGTGTCCTTTCCGGTTTGCTTCTTATTTTTCTATTGTCTTAAATATTCCAAAACGGAGAAAAATTGACATTAGAACTGTTTTGGAGTCGGTTTACTTACCATACCACGTACCTATTCCTTTTCGGAGTCTGAAACGTTTCGGAAAGTGTCCCTTATGTATTCCTCCGGGGTTACGGTTTCAATAATATTAGTTTCAACATTTATGGGATTACCTGAGATATAATGTTTGATTCTCTGACCGTTCACCACCTTCGGATTTTTGCCTTTGAAGTTGTTGATTTTTATGGCACCGGAACGATAGACCTCCTCGATAACGTAAGGCCCTTCCCATTTAGAGAGAAGTTTGCCTGTAAAAAAATCTTAAACGAGAGTTGTATAGCAACACATAATCACCAATATTAAACTCACGCTTTTGTATCCTTTTGCCATGCCATCTTTTAACTTTTTCTTTAAACAACTTGGCATTTTCATAGGCTTGGGTTCTCCATTCATCAACTGAGCTAATGTCAAAAAGCCTCTTCTCACCAGCAAGTTTGAAGTCATAGTTGAGCTCTTTAATAGCCCAATATGCCTTATGTTCTAGTTCGAGAGGTAAGTGACGTGCTTTTCCATAAACCATTTTATACGGAGACATACCCATAGGATTTTTATATGCAGTTCTATAAGCCCATAATGCATCATCAAGTTTCTTGGACCAATTCTTTCTAGATCTATTAACAGTCTTTTGCAAAATTAATTTGAGCTCTCTGTTACTCAATTCTACTTGACCACTAGACTGCGGGTGATATGGAGATGCAATTCTATGATGAACATCATACTTAGCAAGCATTTTATGAAAGGCACCATGGATAAAATGTGAACCACCATCAGTCATTAAATATCTAGGGACTTCAAACCTCAGAAAAATAACTTCTTTAAGCATCTTAATAGAGGTGTTATGATCAGCACTACTAGTTGAAATAGCTTCTACCCACTTATTAACGTAATCAACAACAACTAAAATATGTGTATACCCATTAGAGGAAGGAAAAGGTCCCATATAATCAAAGCCCCAAACATCAAATGGTTCAATAACAAGTGAATAATTCATAGGCATTTCTTGACGTCTACTAATATTACCAATTCTTTGACATTCATCACAAGATAAGACAAACTTATGGGCATCCTTGAAGAGAGTAGGCCAATAAAAACCGGATTGCAATACCTTATGTGCAGTTCTATCTCCAGCATGGTGTCCTCCATAAGCCTCAGAGTGACACTTGTGTAGGATCTGTTCCTGTTCATGCTCAGGTATACAACGTCTAATAACACCATCTACTCCTTCTTCATAAAGGTGTGGGTCATCCCAGAAATAATGTCTTAAATCATAGAAGAACTTTTTCTTTTGCTGGTATGTGAAACTAGGTGGTATAAATTTAGCAACAATGTAATTAGCATAATCAGCATACCAAGGAGCAGTACAAGAAGCATTTATGATAGCTAATTGTTCATTAGGAAAGCTATCATCAATAGGTAGTGGGTCATCAAGAACAATCTCTAACCTAGACAAGTTTTCTACAAGGGGGTTCTCAGCTCCCGTTCTATCAATAATATGCAAATCAAATTCTTGTAGCAAGAGAACCCATCTAATAAGTCTAGGTTTAGCATCTTTCTTTTCCATAAGATATTTAATAGCAGCATGATCCGTGTGAACAGTTACTTTAGAATCAACAATATAAGGTCTGAACTTATAGCATAATTTCTTTGGGCACTGTCTAGGGTTTTACTAGCATATTGGATAACATTTAATTTCTTATCAACTCTTTGTCCTAGAACAACACCTACATCATAATCACTAGCATCACACATAATTTCAAAAGGTAAATTTCAATCAGGTGGCTGAACAATAGGTGCAGAAATCAAAGCTTTCTTAAGTACTTCGAATGCTTCTACACAATCATCATCAAAGACAAAAGGAATATCTTTTTATAATAGATTAGTCAGAGGTCGGGAATTTTTTGAAAAGTCCTTAATGAACCTCCTATAAAAACCGGCATGACCCAGAAAACTTCTTATACCTTTGATGCCCTTAGGACATGGCATCTTTTCAATAGCATCAACTTTAGCTTTATCAAGTTCAATACCTCTTTCAGAAATTTTATGCCCCAAGACAATACCTTCATTAACCATAAAGTGGCACTTCTCCCAGTTCAAGACAAGATTAGTTTCTTCACATGTCTGCAAAACTCGATCAAGGTTGCTCAAGCAATCATCAAAAGAGGATCCATAAACGGAGAAATCGTCCATGAAAACCTCACAAATCTTTTCACAAAAGTCAGAGAATATAGCCATCATGCATCTTTGAAAGGTAGCAGGTGCATTACATAAACCAAAAGGCGTCTATAAGCAAAAGTACCGAAAGGGCAAGTAAAAGTGGTCTTTGCTTGATCATCAGCTGACCCAGGTATTTGAGAGAAGCCAAAGTAACCATCTAGAAAGAAAAAGTGTGTATGTTTGGATAATCTTTCTAGCATTTGATCAATAGAAGGCAAAGGGTAATGATCTTTTTAGTAGCTTTATTTAATTTGCGGAAATCAATTACCATCCTATAACCTATAATAATTCTTTGCTGGATCAATTCGGCTTTATCATTAGGAACAACAGTAATACCTCCCTTCTTAGGGACACAATGGACAGGACTTACCCACTGACTATCAGCAACGGGATAAATTATACCTGCCTCAAGGAGCTTTAATATTTCTTTTCTTACCACTTCTTTCATCTTAGGATTTAGCCGTCGTTGGTGATCAATAACTGGTTTGGCGTCTTTCTCCAAATTTATTTTGTGTTGACATAGAGTGGGACTAATGCCTTTAAGATCATCAAGAGTATATCCAATAGCAGTGTGGTGCTTCTTCAGAGTTTTCAATAATTTTTCTTCCTCCTTCTCTGAAAGGTTAGCACTAATAATAACATGATATATCTTCTTTTCATCAAGATAAGCATATTTAAGAGTATCAGGTAAAGGTTTAAGCTCAAACACGGGATCACCCTTGGGTGGAGGAGGATCCCCTAGGATTTCAACAGGCAAGTTGTGTTTCAGAATAGGTCCCTGTTTAAAGAATACTTCATCTATTTCCCTTCTTTCATTCATGAACATATCATTTTCATGGTCTAGCAAATATTGTTCTAAAGGATCAGTAGGAGGCACGACAATAGAAGCAAGACCAATAATTTCATCTTTACTAGGCAATTCTTTGTCACGGGGTTGTCTATGAAATTTAGCAAAATTATACTCATCAGACATATCCCCTAAACCAACGGAAACAATATCCTTATTGCAGTCTATCTTAGCATTAACAGTATTTAAGAAGGGTCTACCAAATATAATGGGACAAAAGCTATCTCGTGGGGAACCAAGAACAAGAAAATCAGCAGGATATTTAACCTTCCCACACAAGACTTCAACATCTCTAACAATCCCAATTGGTGAAATAGTATCTCTATTGGCAAGCTTAATGGTAACATCGATATCTTCTATCTCAGCAGGTGCAATATCATGCGTAATTTCTTTGTATAAGGAACGGGGTATTGCACTTGCACTAGCACCCATATCACATAAGCCATGATAGCAATGATCTCCTATTTTAACAGAAATAACAGGCATGCCTACAACAAGTGTATGTTTATTTTTAGTATCAGGTCTAGCAATTCTAGTAGTCTCATCACAGAAATAAATAACATGCCCATCAATATTATCAGCCAAGAGATCTTTAACCATAGCAATATTGTTCAACTTTAACTTGCTCAGGGGGTTTGTGTGTCCTAATATTACTTTTGTTGACTACAGTTGAAACTTTAGCATGATCCTTTATTCTAACAGGGAAAGGTGGTTTCTCAACATAAGGAGTAGGAACAACAGGATCATTATAAGTGATAGTCTTTTCTTCAACTTTAATAGGTGCAACTACTTTTACTTCAATGGGAGGATTATATTTAAACCACTTCTCCTTAGGGAGATCAACATGAGTAGCCAAGGATTCAAAGAAATAAGCTACTATCTCAGAGTCAAGTCCATATTTAGTGCTAAATGCATGGAAAGCATCGGTATTCATAAAAGATTTAACACAATCAAACTTAGGTGTTATACCTGACTCCTTACGTTCATCGAGATCCCAATCTTCAGAGTTGCATTTAATTCTTTCCAATAAATCCCATTTGAATTCAATAGTCTTCATCATAAAAGATCCAGTACAAGAAGTATCGAGCATGGAGCGATTACTGAGAGAAAGCCGAGCATAAATTTTTTGAACAATCATTTCTCTTGAGAGCTCATGATTGGGGAATGAATATAACATTGACTTAAGCCTCCCCCAAGCTTGAGCGATGCTTTCTCCTACGCGAGGCCAATGATTATATATATAATTACGATCACGATGAACAAGATGCATAGGATAAAACTTCTGGTGAAATTCCAATTTCAATCGCTTATAGTCCCATGATCCCATATCATCACATAGCCTATACCATGTCAATGCATCTCCCTTCAAAAATAAAGGGAAGACCTTCTTCTTGATAACATCCTCGGGCATACCTGCAAGCTTAAATAATCCACAAACTTCATCCACATAGATTAAGTGTAAATCGGGATGCAATGTTCCATCTCCTGCAAAAGGATTAGCTAGCAGTTTCTCTATCATACCCGAAGGAATTTCAAAGTAAAAATTTTCAGTAGGTTCAGTAGGTTGAGGGGTAACTAATTGTGGTTCCGGATGAGGTGAAGATACCCCGAACAAACCCCTCAAAGGATTATGTTCCATAGTAACAAGTGAAAGTAAATTTCAGCACACTATATAAATTTTTCCTTACCAAATTCCACCTACCAAAGGCGCTTCACTCCCCGGCAACGGCACTAGAAAAGAGTCTTGATGACACACAAGTGTAGGGGATCTATCGTATCTTTTCGGTAAGTAAGAGTGTCTAACCCAACGAGGAGCAGAAGGAAATGATAAGCAGTTTTCAGTAAGGTATTCTCTGCAAGCACTGAAATTATCGGTAACAGATAGTTTTGTGATAAGGTAATTTGTAACGAGTAGCAAGTAATAAAAGTAAATAAGGTGCAGCAAGATGGCCCAATCCTTTTTGTAGCAAAGGACAAGCCTGGACAAACTCTTATATGAAGGAAAGCGCTCCCGAGGACACATGGGAATTATCGTCAAGCTAGTTTTCATCACGTTCATATGATTCACGTTTGGTACTTTGATAATTTGATATGTGGGTGGACCGGTGCTTGGGTGCTGTCCTTACTTGTACAAGCATCCCACTTATGATTAACCCCCATTGCAAGAATCCTCAACTACAACAGAAGTATTAAGGTAAACCTAACCATAGCATGAAACATATGGATCCAAATTAGCCCCTTACGAAGCAAAACATAAACTAGGGTTTAAGCTTCTGTCAGTCTAGCAACCCATCATCTAATTATTACTTCCCAATGCCTCCCTCTAGGCCCAAACAATGGTGAAGTGTCATGTAGTCGACGTTCACATGACACCACTAGAGGGATGACAACATACATCTCATCAAAATATCGAACGAATACCAAATTCACATGACTACTAATAGCAAGACTTCTCCCATGTCCTCAGGAACAACCATAACTACTCACAAAGCATATTCATGTTCATAATCAGAGGGGTATTAATATGCATAATGGATCTGAACATATGATCTTCCACCAAGTAAACCAACTAGCATCAACTACAAGGAGTAATCAACACTACGAGCAACCCACAGGTACCAATCTGAGGTTTGGATACAAAGATTAGATACAAGAGATGAACTAGGGTTTGAGATGAGATGGTGCTGGTGAAGATGTTGATGGAGATTGACCCCCTCCTGATGAGAGTATTGTTGGTGATGACGACGGTGATGATTTCCCCCTCCCGGAGGGAAGTTTCCTCGGCAGAACAGCTCTGCCGGAGCCCTAGATTGGTTCCGCCAAGGTTTCGCCTCGTGGCGGCGGAGTTTCGTCCCGTGAGCTAGCTTATGATTTTTTTCTCGGACGAAAGACTCTATATAGCCAAATATGGGCATCGGAGGGCCACCAGGGGGCCACGAGGCAGGGGGCGCGCCCAGGGGGGTAGGGCGCGCCCCCCACCCTCGTGGATGGTGGGTGGCCCCCCTCAGGTACTTCTTTCGCCCAATATTTTTTATATATTCTGAAACATGCTCCCGTGAGGTTTCATGACTTTTGGAGATGTGCAAAATAGGTCTCTAATATTTGCTCCTTTTCCAACCCAGAATTCCAGCTGTCGGCGAGAATGAGCATAAGTATTGTGGCATAATGTGTAATAACAACCCATAATGCAATAAATATCGATATAAAAGCATGATGCAAAATGGACGTATCAATCGGGATTCCGAGTCTGATCGGAGGGTCCTGAGATGGAGGATTGTCTCCGTGGATCGTGAGCTTGTCATGGGCTAAGTTGGGACACCCCTGTAGGGTTCAAACTTCCGAGAGCCGTGCCCGCGGTTATGTGGCAGATGGGAATTTTTTAATATCCGGTTGTAGTGGACTTGAAGTAAACTCAATTAAAATACACCAACCACGTGCGTAACCATGACAGTCGCTTTTCGAGTGAGTCGAGAAGAGAACACAGTGGGGTTATATTTGAACGTAAGTAGTTCATGATCACTTCTTGATCATTACTAGTTTGCGACCGTTTGCGTAGTTTCTCATCTTATTCTTGTACCCGTAAGTTAGCCACCATACAATGCTTAGTCGCTTCCTGCAACCTCACCACTTAACCAATCCTTACCCATTAAGCTTTGCTAGTCTTGATACCCATGGTAATGGGTTTGTTGAGTCCTCGTGGCTCACAGATTACTAGAACAACAGTTTTAGGTACATGTAATGCGATGATCATGACGTGAGAGCGATGTTTACTTGTTTTGGAGTTCTTCTTCTTGTTCGTCGATCTTGGGATAGGTTCCTGGTCGGCAGCCTGGGCTAGTAGGGTGGATGTCGTTTGAGATTCTCTTTGTGTTTCATCCGTAGTCGTATGTTGTTCTCATGTATGATGTTTGATGTATTCATGTGGCATTTGTATGCCTTTGTATGTATCCCCAGCTATTATGTAATGGTACAACGTAATGATATCCACCTTGCAAAAGTGTCTCCAATATGTGCTTCTATCCTTGCTGGGACCTTCGAGTTCCTTTAGGATAGGGTCGCATATTGGGCGTGACAGCTAATTTCAAATATTCAGGAGGAGGAACCCGCTTTGCAATGCCGAAGATAATCTGCATGCCGAACACATCGTCATCGAATACTGGTTCAGGGGATATTGAGGGAGTCCTGGATTAGGGGGTCCTCGGGTGTCCGGACTATTCAATATGGCCTGGACTGATGGGCCATAAGGATAAAGCAGAAGACTATCCCTCGTATCCGGGTAGGACTCCTATAAGCATGGATGGCAAGTTTTGTGTCCGGATATGTTGTTTCCTTCCTCTACAAACCGACTTTGTACAACCCTAGGTCCCTCCGGTGTATATATAAACCAGAGGGTTTATTCCGTAGAGGCTATCAAAATATGCATAGGCTAGATAGCTGGGGTTTAGCCATTATGATCTTGAGGTAGATCAACTCTTGTAACCCCTATACTCTTTGAATACAATCAAGCAGGACATAGGGTTTTACCTCCCTTAAGAGGGCCCGAACCTGGGTAAACATTGTGTCCCCATCGTCCCTTGTTACCATTGATCCTCAGACACACAGTTCGGGACCCCCTACCCGAGATCTGCCGGTTTTGACACCGACATGGTGGAATATCATCTTGACCTTGTGTTCCTTTGAAAGAAGTGGGGTCATACTTCTCTTAGTGAGGAACAAACTTCGTCTTAGGGTATTGATCTTCTTCCCACTCAACTCCATTGGCATTGAACATTCGTTCAAAATCAACACCTTGATTCTTTCGTTGCCTTCCTTGCTTGCGTACAATTTCCTCAAATTGCTTACTTCTTGCAAGGCTCTTGTAAACACCTTTCTCTATAATTCCCTTCAATAAGCTATTTTCTTGCTCAAGGGTAACTTGGCTAAGAGAATCATTAGTGGAATCAAGAGAACTAATAGAAGCAACAATATTGGATTTAACATGGTTATTGTTACTGCCAGAGGAAGAATCTTTCTTTCTCTTATTGCTAGATTTTACTTGTGGCATATAAGTAGACAAGAGGAGATGTTTGGCAAGATAAGAAGAACTCTTCTTTCGAAGATCATCATTGATAGCTTTTAGGAACTCATGCTCCTGCTCTAAATTTAGCTTCTTGAAGCGTAGCTTCTCATGAGTCCTTAGGAGCTATCTATGATCCTCTAGAGTTGTTTCATGAGCTAACTTAAGAGTGTTTAGTTCTTTAGTTAGACGCTCAGTCTCCTTCTTATCATTGTCATTCGTTCATCTTGATTAGCATGATTACTATCAAGTTTATCATAGTTTCCATCACTAGTGTTGTCAACAAGTAAATCATCATCACCTAGCAAATCATCTTCATCACTATTGAAATCAACATACTCAGGGTGTGATACCTTAGGGCCTTTAGCCATGAAGCATCTTCGAATTCCTTCATGTGGTGAGTCAAATATGTCGTAGGAGTTGGATGACACAAGTTCAAGACCAACAACACCTTCATCTTGAGTATATTCGGAGTCGGAGTGATAGCTTCTATCAGAGTAGTTGTCAGAGTCGGAACTAGATACCCATTCACCAACGTGAGCTTGATGTCTTCGTCTTGTGTAGCTCTTTGATGACTTGTCCTTCCTTTTCGAATCTTTGCTTCTACGAGAGGGTCTTCATTCATAATGATCATCTCTACTCCTTCTCTCTATTGGAGGTGATTCATCTCTTCTACTTCTCCTTTTTAGTGAACCTTCTCTTTTCTTGTAGCGAGCCATACTCTCATTGGAGTAGTGTCCGGGTCTTCCACAATTTTAGCAATTACGATCACGACTAGAATATCTTTTGTCATTGTAGGATCTTGACTTGGAGCTTCTCTCTTTGCTTCTATTCTTGTAGAACTTGTTGAAGTTCTTTGCCATTAAGCTCAATTCTTCATTGGAGGCTTGCTTCTCACTTGATGTTGTAGGAACATCACTTGAAGCTTTGTAAGTGCCACTTGACTTGTTGTGCATCTCTTCCTTATCCTTTAGTGACATCTCATGAGAAACAATTCTACCGATGACTTCCGTGGGCTTGAGATCTTTGTAGTTGGGCATCATTTGGATCAAGGTGCACATGGTATCATATTTTCCATCCAGGGCTCTTCGAATCTTCTTGATGATGAATTTGTCAGTCATCTCTTCGCTTCCTAAGCCGGCAATCTCATTTGTGATGAGAGCAAGCCTAGAGTACATCTCGGCGACTCCTTTACCATCCTTCATATTGAACTTGTCAAGTTGACTTTGAAGCACATCCAATTTGGATTCCTTCACGGACTCGGTACCTTCGTGCATATCAACCAAAGTATCCCAAATTTCCTTTGCATTCTCAAGGTGGCTGATTTGTTGAATTCTTCGGGGCACAATCCATTGAAGAGAACATCACAAGCTTGAGCATTGTATTGCAACATCTTCATTTCTTCCACATATGCTTCATGATCCGGTTCTTTTCCATCCTCGAAGAAATCACCTTTCAAACCAATACTCACAATAGCCCAAACAGCGAGGTTATGACCAAGAATATGAATTTTCATCTTATGCTTCCAACTAGCAAAATTAGTACCATCAAAGTAAGGACCTATACGGTGGTAATTTCCCTCGCTAGACGCCATACTATCCTAGATTGTGAAACCAAGGCTATGATCACCAAAGCTTTGGAAATCAAGGCCAATGGAGACCAAAGCTCTTATACCACTTGTAGGATCGAAAGTAGATCTAGAGGGGGGTGGTGGTTAGACTACTTGACCAAATAAAAATCTAACCTTTTCCCAATTTTAGTTGTGGGCAGATTTTAGCAACTAGCACAAGTCAAGCAATAAACCTACACATGCAATTCCAATAGTGTAGTAGCGGAAAGTAAAACATTGAATATGAAGGTAAAGGGAAGGGTTTGGAGAGTGCAAATGCAATGGATACACAAAGTAGATCTAGAGGGGGTGGTGGTTAGACTACTTGACCAAATAAAAATCTAACCTTTTCCCAATTTTAGTTGTGGGCAGATTTTAGCAACTAGCACAAGTCAAGCAATAAACCTACACATGCAATTCCAATAGTGTAGTAGCGGAAAGTAAAACATTGAATATGAAGGTAAAGGGAAGGGTTTGGAGAGTGCAGATGCAATGGATACACAAAGATTTTTGGAGTGGTTCCGACAGGTGGTGCTATCGTACATCCACGTTGATGAAGACTTCAACCCACGAAGGGTAATAGTTGCGCGTGTCCACGGAGGGCTCCACCCACAAAGGGTCCACGAAGAAGTAACCTTGTCTATCCCACCATGGCCATCGCTCATGAAGGACTTGCCTCACTCGGGTAGATCTTCACGAAGTGTGCAATCTCCTTGCCCTTAAAAACTTCTTGCTTCAACTCCACAACTTGTCGGAGGCTCCCGAGCGACACCTAACCAATCTAGGAGACACCACTCTCCAAAAGGTAATAGATGTTGTGTTGATGATGAACTCCTTGCTCTTGTGCTTCAAATGATAGTCTCCCCAGCACTCAACTCTCTCTCACGGATTTGGGTATGGTGGAAAGATAATTTGAGTGGAAAGCAACTTCGGGTAGGCTAGCAATCAAGATTCTTGTGGTAGGATTGGTATATCTTGATCTCAACACATGAGTAGATGTTTCTCTCTCAAAAAATGTATGGTGGAAGTGTAGGCATGTTCTGATGGATCTCTCTCATATGGAGAAGGGGTGGAGGGGTATATATAGCCTCCACACAAAATCCAACTATTACACATATTTGACCCAACTCGGTCAGACCGAATAGATGAACTCGGCGAGACCGATTTAGTTTAAAATGTGAACGTTAGGAATCTCGGTGGGACCAACTGGAACAAATCGGTGGGACCGATGTGCTAGGGCTTAGGGCAAACTGAGGGACTCCTGGATTAGGGGGTCCTCGGACAGCCGGACTATATACTTTGGCTGGACTGTTGGACTATGAAGATACAAGATTGAAGACTTCGTCCCGTGTCCGGGTGGGACTCTCCTTTGCGTGGAAGGCATGCTTGGCAATTCGGATATGTAGATATCCTCCCTTGTAACCGACTCTGTGTAACCCTAGCCCCCTCAGGTGTCTATATAAACCGGAGGGTTTAGTCCATAGGACAAGAACAGCAATCATAATCATAGGCTAGCTTCTAGGGTTTAGCCTCTAGGATCTTGTGGTAGATCAACTCTTGTAATACTCATATCATCAAGATTAATCCAGCAGGAAGTAGGGTATTACCTCCATCGAGAGGGCCCGAACCTGGGTAAACATTGTGTCCCCCGCATCCTATTACCATCCGCCTTAGACGCACAGTTCGGGACCCCCTACCCGAGATCCCCCGGTTTTGACACCGACATTGGTGCTTTCACTGAGAGTTCCACTGTGTCATCACCATAAGGTTTGATGGCTCCTTCGATCATCGGCAACGATGCGATCTAGGGTGAGGTTTTTCTCCCCGGACAGATCTTCGTATTCGGCGGCTTCGTACTACGGGCCAACTCGCTTGGCCATCTGGAGCAGATCGAGAGCTACGCCCCTGGCCATCAGGTCAGGTTTGGAAGCTTGAACTATACTACCGACATCCGCGAGACTTGATCTTCGACGGATTCGAGCCCATGTCAGGTGCGCCGCACAGTCACGACGAGCATGACTTAGCTCTGCCGCCGGACGGTGTTCGGGAGATCACACCTGTGGCAACTCCGGCCCTCAATCCGGAGCAGATCGTGCCGTCCGAGGACGGGTGGATGGACCCCGCCACGGAGGCCGCACACCCAGCGGCGATAGAGCCGAATACGGACTTCTCCTCCTATGAGACCTGTGTTGCCGGACCCTTGGATTCGTCCCCATCCACAGGCTCCGAACCGCCTGCGTCCGTGCCTATCGAATCTGATTGGGCACCGATCATGGAGTTTACCTCCGCGGATATCTTTCAGCACTCGCCCTTGGGCGACGTGCTAAATTGATTGAGGTCTCTCTCCTTGTCAGGACACCCTTGGCCGAACTATGTCCGTCTTGAGTGGGAAGCAGACAACGAAGAAATTCGCTCCCCACCCACCACCCACTTAATAGCCACTATCGACGACTTAACCGACATGCTTGATTTCGACTCCAAAGACATCGACGGTATGGACGACGATGCAGGAGAGGAACAGGAACCACCGCCCACAGGGCGCTGGACAACCACTTCATCACACGATATATGCATGTTGGATAGACCCAAAGAAAACAATGACGAGGAACGGAAGGATGCAGCGGAGGATAGTTCCCTCGAGAAGCAACCAAAGCGACGATGTAGGCGCCGCTCCAAATCCTGCCTCAGCAAAAACAACGATAACATCGCAAGAAAGAATAATACCCCGGTTGACTCCAAAGAAAACGATGACCACATGGACCCAGCGACAGAGCGGGATGAACCAGCGGACGGCGAACATAGTACAAAGCCGCTGTCCGATCACGGCGACGCCGAGGGTAAAGCTCATCAACCTGTCTCCGGAGAGGAGAACAGTCCGGACGACGATGCACACATCATCCCGGAAAGGCACTTGGAGCAAGAGGACCTCCATAGAAGGCTTATTGCCACCGTGAGGAGTCTGAAGAAGCAGAAGCAAAGGCTTAAGGCCGCGCAAAATACACTCAATAGTAGATGGAATAAAGTGCTCAACACTGAAGAAAAGTACGGTGGCAGCCGCCACACAAAGAGCTATCCAAAGCGCAAGCTGCTGCCTGAATTCGACGACGAGGCTTTAGAGCCTACACAGCTGAAGAATAAAACGACCGATCAGCCGGATCGACCACCCCGTGGCCGCGATAGGGCGGCTAACGATGTCACACACAAGTCAGCACACGATTTACATGAGGACTTGCACCAAAAAGCCGGTATGACCAGGTCCATCTACGGATCTAGGAAGCACGCTGAGACACAGAATCAAAATCGAACACTATAACCGTCAGAATGCCATGACATATCCAAATACAGGGGTGCCGTGCACCCCCTATGCTTCACCGATGAGGTTCTGGATCACGAATTTCTAGAAGGATTCAAACCCGTGAACAAAGAGGCATACGGCAGAACGACATACCCTGGGGTATGGATTGAGGAATTTATCCTTCATAACCACATGGCTCGCGGAGATGATCTCCACGCCATCAAATACTTGCCCCTCAAGTTGAGAGGACCATCTCGGCACTGGCTAAAGAGCCTCCCTGAAAACTCAATTGGAAGTTGGGAAGAGCTTGAGGATGCTTTTAGGGCTAATTTTCAAGGGACCTATGTCCGACCTCCGGATGCAGACGATTTAAGTCATATAATTCAACAGCCTGGAGAGTTAGCCCGAAAGCTTTGGAACAGATTCCTCACTAAGAAGAATCAAATTGTCGACTGCCCGGATGCCGAAGGCTTAGCGGCTTTCAAACACAGTGTCCAGGACGAATGGCTCGCCAGACACCTCGGCCAGGAAAACCGAGGACAATGGCAGCCCTAACAAGCCTTATGACCCACTTTTGCGCGGGCGAAGATAGTTGGCTGGCCCGTAGCGGCGCCAGCGACCCAGGCACATCCGAAGTCAGGGATGGCAATGGAAAACCACGATGCAATAAAAGCAAGCATCAAAACAATGAAGATAGCCCAGACAACACAGTGGTAAACGCCGGATTCAGGGGCTCTCGACCTGGTCAACGGAAAAAGCCACTCAAAGGCAGTAGAGATGGACCGTCCAGCCTAAACAAGATTCTAGACAGATTATGTCAGATTCATGGCACCTCCGACAAACCCGCAAATCACACCAACAGTGAATGTTGGGTCTTCAAGATGGCCAGCAAGCTAAACGCCGAACACAAGGGGAGGGAAACACCAAGCGAAGACGAGGATGAGCCTTGCCAGCCAAACATTGGGGACAGAAAAATTCCCACCAGAGGTCAAAACAGTGAACATGATTCACGTAACGAAGAGGGGGAGCAAACGCACACTTCTAGACGTATGCGCCGTGGAGCCCGTCACCCCCAAGTTCAACCCTTGGTTGGCCTGCCCGATCACTTTTGATCGCAGGGATCACCCGACTAGTATCCGGCATGGAGGATCGGCTGCCTTGGTACTAGACCCAATAATTGACGGATACCACCTCACCGAGTCCTTATGGACGGCGACAGTAGTCTTAATCTGATATATCAGGACACATTCCGCAAAATGGGGATAGACTTGACAAGAATAAGCCAAATCAATACTACCTTTAAAGGAGTAATACCAAGCCCAGAGGCCCGCTGCACGGGCTCTCTAGTACTAGAGGTTGTATTCGGTTGTCCCGACAACTTCCGAAGTGAAAAGTTAACCTTCGACATAGCTCCATTCTGAGGCAACTATCAAGCACTACTCGGAAGAACGGCTTTCGCTCGTTTTAATGCAATACCACATTACGCTTATCTTAAGCTTAAGATGCCCGGTCCACGTGGCATCATCATAGTTAGCAGAAACACAGAACGTTCCTTACGTGCGGAAGAACATGTGGCAGCTTTAGCAGCCGATCACTAAACGCCCTCTCCAACCGGAATAAATGATCGGTCGAGAAGACCGCGAACACAGCTAGACGAGTCTGGCGCACCACTAGCTGTAACAGCTCAAATAAACCTAAGGCTGGGTCGATGGATATACCCCCATAGGTGGTGCTAGGGGCTTCCCACATGTAAAAAGGACTACAGTTTGGCTCGATCTTATTTAGATTGAATTTTCATGGTTTATTGAGAATAACCAATTCTTCACACGAAAACTTTCACCTGGGCTTTTCTCTCTTACAGATGATCATCGTGCTACACCCTTCCAGGATATGGCACAATGGAGACACAGGCGCAGACGTGCAGCAGGGCCCCGTTCAAAGGTTTCTTTTTAGATTAAGACCCTGTGTAAACCTTTTTACTGTCTCTTGTTGCTTCACACCCTCAGGATACTCAACATAACCAAGAGGGATGCTGGCGTTATTGACATTTCGTCACGTCAGACTAATGCACGTACCTAGAAATTCAGGGCTTTTTATCGAGGGCGTTACTCAGCCCAGCATATGTTCTAAAGACCGAATACCTTAGGGAGTTTTCGGCATTACGAGTTTGGCCTTATATGCATCAGCTCCGAATCATGTCTTTGGTCAATAGTTGGGTTTGCCAGGCTCCCGTGTTTTGCTACCTTACGTTCCGCTCTATCGGCTAAGGTGGCACTGGGAGAACTACTGCGATTGTGCCTTGGTTCATCTGGATGAGCACCTCAGTAGAGAAAGCCGAAAACTGACTGTCATGATAAAGCGCGAGACTGGTCAACCACTCAAGGACTTAGCGGAATCTTCGCGATTCCTCCGCATTAACGAAGGACCGGTTTCCCGGTCATGTATGTACACACACCGTATTCGGATAAGCGCGGAAGTACCAGGGGCTATATAGTAGCCCCACTGTCAAACTCCTATGGCTAAGTGAAAGTGTTAAAGCAATATAGTCCGATTGGCTTGTTCGCCGCGCTATCACCTCCTTAATGGACCAAGACATTGGATCAAGTGTGAATACGCGCTTTTCCGAACACCCCCGCATTATATGCGAGGGGGCTGAAGCCGACGACCGCAAACTTTCAGGTTATATACATACATAAAATGGCCGCATAGGAGATATCATAATACTTTCAGGAAAAAGTATAAACACAGCCTTTTATAAGACAAATATCATTGTTTTTACAAATTGGGATACATGTCACTCGAACATGATACTCTCAGAGCACTGAGCCTCTATTAAACGAGTGCCTTCTAGGACTTCTTCAAAATAGTGCTCGAACAAGACCTGGCCTACGGCCAGACCCCGGGTTGCAATAGCGGTGGCATCCATCTCTTCCCAGTATGTCTTAACACGGGCAAGAGCCATCCGCGCACCCTCTATGCATGCAGACCTCTTTACAGCGTCGATATGCGGCACAACACGAAGGAATCGT
Source organism: Triticum urartu (assembly GCF_003073215.2). Taxonomy (NCBI): domain Eukaryota; kingdom Viridiplantae; phylum Streptophyta; class Magnoliopsida; order Poales; family Poaceae; genus Triticum; species Triticum urartu. The sequence continues at coordinate 303,583,105 of NC_053028.1, forward strand.
TGCACTAAACCAAAATAACTATTCGGCCTTGGTCCTTCCGGCCAAAGATGATCCACGATAGACCTCATGGCAAGACTGGACAACCTATGGAGCTCAGCCCACTCGGCCATTTGCTCATTTAACATCAGCGGACGCGTTGGAGCACTGAACTGCGACCAGAACAACTTTTCCACTTCGTGATCTTTTTTATCTTTGAAAAACTCAGTCGCATCAGCAACACTCATTGTCAGGTCCAAATACGCGTCCGCAGAACTCCATAATTGATGCAGAGGGGCATACTTCGGATCTTCGAACTTCGTCCGCAACAAAAAGGGCTTTCCAGCCATGATATCTCCGGCTTGACGAAGCTCCTCCTTCGCTGCTCTGATTTTAGAGCGGGTCTCCTTGGCTGCTACCAGTGCTTTCTCCAGGTCCGCCACTTTCGCTTGGCTTTCCTTTTCAAGAAGTTCATACCGGTTGGCGGCATCCTTCAGCTCAACGACCATCTTGGCTATTTTATCTTCGCTCTGGCGATGAGCAGGCCGTTCGGCTCTTAACTCACCAACCGCCTTTAGGGTGGCCGCATCACTCCTCCTGGCTTGTTCCTTGGCTCAAGCAAGTTCCGCCCAAAGGGTCTCCACGGCGGCAACTCCATTTGCAGTCACAACATATTATAGATACTAGCATCATGCTCCTCTTAAATATTTGTTGACTACCCGAAAATACATACCCTGTGCCTCGTCAAGCCGCTTGTTCACAAGCGCAATGTCAGCATCTGCCACGTCAAGTTGCCGGCTAAGTCCGGCAAACTCAGCAGTCCGGCCAGCCACCGGACCGTCAGCCGCCTGCACATGAAAGCAGCACAATCATTACCTGGGACTACGATCCTCTGTTTACCGCCTCTGTATAGCAACCAGAGTATCAGGGGCTACTATATGTATAGAGCACACTTAGCGTGTGCGGTACCGTCAAAAAATTTATATATTACTTTGCGTACCTCAAAGCCTCTTAGCAGACTCATAAAAGCTTCATGCAAGCCACTCTGGGTAGATGAAATCCTCTCAACCACCATACCCATTAAAGTATGATGCGCCTCTAAAATAGCCGCTTGCTCCAAAAGACCCATCAGTGCATCCGGTTGCGCACCGGACAGTCCCAAACTCTTTCAGTTGCTCTCCTTAGGAGACGAATGCTCCAGATTTCGGGTGGCTGAAGGGCTACCTTCTGGCCTCGGCGGATCAGGAGAAATCCTCTGTGATGACACCTCAGGGTCGTCCGCCCCAGGAGGCGGGGAGACAGGGGGAGGCGTTTCACTGTCCATCATCTCTAGAAGAAGATCCCCCGAAGACGAACTCTGTTGAGAAGGGCTACGAGCCGGGCTGCAAGATATATGTCTCATTATTGTCCTCGGAGATAAAGCAGGATATATTTACCAAAAGTACTCTTGATTCACTTACAGCTCGGTGGAGGGCTGGCCCCCTTGCGGGCACTGTGCGGTAAGGACGCCCTTCGGGGCAGGGCCCCCTAGCGAAGGTTTCTTCCCTCGTTTGAAAACTTTCGTTTCCAAGTCGTCAGAGGCAGTCCTTTTCCTTCCTTGGCAAGAGGGGATTCTAGATTCTTCTCCCCGATCATCCTTCTTCGCGGAGACACTAATTCCCCCGGTTTGGATGAGTAATGCGTGAGGCCCGCTTTCGGCTTCTTTATTCCTCCCTTTATCTTCCCCTGATGGCACTTGATAAAGTGCGTGCTCAAGCATCCTGGCTAGTACAGGATCCGGTGAGCCTTCGGGAAGGGGGGCCGAACACCTGATCATCTTCGCCTTTCTTATCCAGTCCTGGCCAAGAGCAATTTTTTCAGAATGATGTTATGATAAATGAAAAGACGACATGTTTGGCCGCATAATTACTTACATGGGTATCTGGATGATTGCAGTTTAGACCAGCATCCTCGGTGGTGTCCGGACACTTTATTCGTGATCCGAAGAACAATCCATACATCCCTTCAAGCGTCATGCCGAAGAATTGCTGAATAGTTCGCGGTCCTTCCGGGTTGAACTCCCACATGCAGAGAGATCGACGTTGGCATGGCAGGACCCGACGAACTAGCATAACTTGCATTACCTTGACGAGATTGACATCCCTCTTGAGGAGATCTCGGATACGACTTTGCAATGTCGGCATGTCATTAACTGGCCCCCAGTCTAGCCCCCTGTTGACCCATGACGCCAGTTGTGGCGGGGGGCCCGAACGGAAGGCGGGGGCAGCTACCCACTTAGTACTTCGGGGAGCTGTGATGTAAAACCACTCCCGCTGCCATAAGTTGGACACCTCCGGGAAGGAACCCTTTGGCCATGGAACATCGGCGCCTTTGCTTATTATGGCACCTCCTCATTCTGCGTGTCGCCCATCGATCGTCTTTGGCTTCACATTGAAGGTCTTGAGCCATAAGCCGAAGTGTGGGGTGATGCGGAGGAAGGCCTCACACACAACGATAAACGACGAGATGTGAAGGATGGGCTAGATCGTTGAAGTCGAGCCCGTAATAGAACATAAGCCCTTTGACAAAGGGATCAAGACTAAAGCCTAGCCCTCGGAGGAAGTGGGAAACAAATACGACACTTTCGTTGGGTTCGGGAGTGGGGATGACCTGCCCTTGAGCAGGCAGCCTGTGCGAGATTTCGGTGGTCAGATACCTGGCTTCCCTTAGCTTCTTGATGTCCCCCTCTGTGACAGAGGAGGCCATACACCGGCCTTGAAGGTTGGATCCAGACATGGTTGAAGCACTTAGCCTGAGCCTTGGGTGTTGGAACTCGAGGTGGGGGAGGGGAAGGATTGAGCGCGAGAAGAAAAGGACATGCCTTGGCCCCTTTATAAAGAGGGCGAATATCAAGCGTCCTTCGTGTGCCCGTTTGGAACTTGCCTAAAATCAAGGAGTCATATTAACAAGCACAGTTGGGTTACCCACGCCCGTATTGATGAGACTACCATGATAAGGGGAACACGATCTCTGCTTCGACAAGACGTGCCGATAAAACCGCCTCGCAACACGTGTAATGGCAGGCAGGGAAAAACAGTTCGTAATGACCAGGCTACGACAGGACGTCACGTCATGAAAAGTTTTCAGCGGATTTGATTTGTGGAAATATTATTCTCTCTATGGTGGTTTGCGGAATTTGTTTTGCAGAGCCAGACACGATCCTTGTGTTCAAAATCTTCTATGGAGTATTCGGAGAAGGAACCCGCCTTGCAATGCCGAAGACAATCTGCACGCCGGACTCATCGTCATTGAAGCCTGGTTCAGGGGCTACTGAGGGAGTCCTAGATTAGGGGGTCCTCGGACAGCCAGACTATATACTTTGGCCGTACTGTTGGACTATGAAGATACAAGAGTGAAGACTTCATCCCGTGTCCAAGTGAGACTCTCCTTTGCGTGGAAGGCAAGCTTGGCAATTCGGATATGTAGATCTCCTCCCTTGTAACCGACTCTGTGTAACCCTAGCCCCCTCCGGTGTCTATATAAACCGGAGGGTTCAGTCGGTAGGACAAGAACAACAATCATAATCATAGGCTAGCTTCTAGGGTTTAGCCTCTACAATCTCGTGGTATATCAACTCTTGTAATACTCATATCATCAAGATCAATCAAGCAGGAAGTAGGGTATTACCTCCATCGAGAGGGCCCGAACCTGGGTAAACATTGTGTCCCCGCCTCCTGTTACCATCCGCCTTAGACGCACAGTTCAGGGCCCCCTACCCGAGATCTGCCGGTTTTGACACCGACACAAACCTCATCTCAATAGCGCTAATTGCATCAACTCGGTGGGACCGAAGTGAAGCAATAGGGTAACAGAGAATTGGTCAAGCCATCTCGCTGAAACCGGTCGCTATTTCGGTGAGACCAAAATAATTGCAACAAGCAACAGAGAATTGGCAAGGCCATCTCGGTGAGACCGAGATCTGTATCAGTGTGACCAAACTATTAGGGTTTCTAGCAGTGGCTATGTCATATGAACTCGATGGCGCAGTATAGAAAGAATTGGTGGGGCTGAGTTGGAGTTTAGGGTTTTGACATATTTGGAATGAGAAAGTGGTTGAGGGATTTGGAGCAATACCACTAAGCATTTGAGCAAGCAAGCCATTAAGCAACACCTCATCCCCTTTTAATAGTATTGGCTTTCCTATGGACTCAATGTGATCTTGGATCACTAAAAATGAAATGAAGAGTCTTGAGCTTTTGCCAATATGCGTCCTTAGCATTTTGAGGGGTCCACATCTCTAGTCCATGCAATGCCATTCATTGAAATTTATGAAATAATAAACTTGAATGGTTATTAGTTCAGTGAGCTATATGTTATTATAAATTACCAAAACCACCCGGGGATTAGTTGCACTTTCAAGGCGTTTCCAAGCTCTGCTGAGATATACAATGTGGCATAGAGCTGAAGGATAATTTCTTTGTTCCAGCCATGATTGAAGTGCATGAATCCTTTTAGGAGGCCATGTTCAATATGCTCAATTGCATGGTGGAAATAGGGAATTTCTTCGAGCTCAGCAAAGTTTAATATCTTGTGACTGAAAATTCTATTCTTGCCAAACAAGATCTGAGCATAGTATACAACTTTCTCTTTTTTCCAGAACCTAGGTGACAGTGAAGTCCTTTCTCCTTCATACAGACTGATCCCAAAGAACACAAGCTTCGAAAGATGAAGCTGCTCATTGAACGCAGGACCATTTGGGCCATATCCCGCAGGGAACAAAGGAAATGCTTCCTAGGGATTTTTTCGATTTTCTTCATCGCTAATTTCTATCAGCTGAACATCATTAGATGCTAGCACATTTTCATCGATGGGCTTAAGTGGAGCGAGGGGCCTTCTCATCTTCTCTGGTGCAGATGACATTGAAACACTTGTCTGACCTACACTTTCTTTCGCTGGAATTCCTTCAGCGGCTTTCTGGCTATCAGGCACTAGGGCCTTTTCTTTCAGTGAACTCTCAACAGTGGGAGACACTACAACCTCTTCGAACACTTAAGTCACAACAGGCGATAGAACTTGTTCGTGAGACATGGGCTCTTCAGACATCTTTTCTCCCAGTTCTGGCTGTGAAGCCAAAGAAGCAGGAGCCAGATCAACCTCCATCTGGGTAGGGGCACCAGATGAGGTGACCAGGGTGGTATTTCCTCAGGAAGCAAGTTGCCCCCCTCAGCTTTATCATCCTCCTTGTTGGATCGGGAGGGCTCAACTTGCATTTCTTTCAGAGGCGATGAGACTGCCTTCTGAACCTCAATCTCTTCATCAACTCTCTTCTTAGTGGCTTGCTGCTCGGGCATGACATTATCTTCGTCATTCTTGTTCAGAAAGATATCCACCACATCAGGTTCTTGAGCAACTGTGGTAGGAATGATAACTACCGCAGGCTCAGCTTGCTACATGGCTTCTTCCTTGTGAAGAGGGGATGGTGGTATCTGCTGCAGTGAAGCACTGGTGTCTACAGGGGCATCAGTTGCTACAGTTTGAATTTGGCGATCTTTGATAGCCTTTGGTTTGCTAGATCTTTACTTAGCTTTCTAACTCTTCTCTTCCTATATTCTTCGTCGAGCAAGATCTGCTTGACGTAAATCTCATCATATCTTCGACCACAAAGCTGAGAAACATCCATTTTCAGCCTTGAGTGCCACTCGATCTTATTATTCCTCATAACAGTGAGTGTGACAGCCTGATTTTGCCCTCTCTTATTTGCCCAATTTTCATTTGGATTTATTTTGAAAGTTGGGGTTTCTGAATATTTTCATATGGACTTAAACACTTAGGTACCCTTAGCTTTCACCCAAGTGCATCATTCCCCTCTCTAATCATCTTTCCCCTTCGATCCATCTCAAAATAATCTTGGGAATATTTTTCTTAAATGAAAAATATTCATTTTCTTCTCTAAAACCCTAGCTAGTTCAATGAGCTCCAAAGCAACCCTCATTTTTATGGCCCACAAAAATCTGAGAAAATTCCCAAATATTCTTTGAAACCTAGGGCACCTTCCTGAGCAAAAATATTTCATCACTTTTTGGAATATATTTGCTACAGAAAATATTTTCTGTTCAGGACAGAAATGGTGGTTTCTACAGCAACTACCATTTTACTTGCTCCCCCGTGCCTGAATTTTCTTGTGCATCATCACCTTAATAGATGATGGCTAGCCTCCAAAGCACAGCCCCCAACTCCCAGCCATTTAACCTCAGTAACACCTCAAAGTTACTGATCAGAAGCTTACTTGGCGTGTGAAATCTTCTCTACTGCACCTGGAGGCAAACCAAGGTGTGGTAACATTCAAAACTACCACGAACAACGTGCCAGACATGGAGTTTGGGCTTAGGTCGGCATGAGGTCATAGTTCATGCGGTGACCGCGTTCGTCCAGGCGTGCTGGCATGCAGCCGACGCGCTATGCGACGCGCCCGAGCCTCTATTACTCGCGTGCTCGCTTCCTCGCCTGCCTAAGCGTGCCAAACCTCGCCACCATCATCGTCTCAACGCCATTTACTCCTCCCTGGCGCCCGCCGACGCCGGAGCTCACCGCAGCGAGCACGAGCACGGTCCGGCCAACCCAACAGAGCGGTGCGCACTGTGCTCATCGCCATCTCCTCATTCCTGTGCTCGTCCCCGCTCGCCCATAGTTCCCGCGTGAGCTGCGTCGCCTTCTCCCCCTCTCATTGACGCCGCTCGTCGCCAGGCGCCATGGACAAGTGTCCACCGGCAGAGCCCGAACCCCCCTCTCCGCTCGTCTATAAATGGAGCAGCCCCCAGCCTCCTCGAGCACCATCCACCACTCCCACACACCCCACAAATGCGTAGGAAGCCATAGCCCAGCCGGGCAGGCCGCGGGCCGCCGTCTTCGAGCTCGAGCTCGCCGGCGATCCCCTCTGGTCGCCGCAGTAGCTCCAGCCCCTCCCAGGCCAGGGCGATCCTTCTAGGGCCTCCGCCTCTCTCCGGAGAAGCCATCCCTTCCCCCTGGAGCCCCTGGAGCTGCCTCTCCTCTCCGTCTTCTTCATCTCCAGTGACCCCCGCCCTCTGCCTCCGTTTGCGAGGAAGATTCTGACACCGTCTGACCGCCCCTAGCTGTGCTACGGGTACGAGCAGGTGTGCCTCAATCCCTCCCTCTGGTTTTGGCCAAGGAGCCCTCGTCGCCGGCGAGAGCTCCGGCAAAGCCGCGACCTTCCTCTATTTCCTTCTCCCCTCCTTCTCACCTGACTAGCGGGGCACGCTAGTCAGCCACTCTGTACGCGCGCGATGCGGTACGAGTGGTGGCACCCTGAGGCTTTACGCCTTCGACATCACCCCCCTAGTCTGATTATTTAAATTCAAATTTCATTCAATTCCAGAGAGCTTCAAACAACCATAACTTTTCAACCATAAGTCCAAATGAATTGATTCTTTTTGCATTATGCTCTTTGCAAGGAAATCTAGCAGCTCACCAAAAATGAGATTTTTCTGAGCTGTCTAGAATTTCTGGTGATTTTCAGAAGAGTTCTTGATATTTTCTTCTTATGTTTAAAATTATTTTCAGAGGGGAGGCTTGTCTTGAGGATCACCAGAAGGCTTGTGAACCTCATCTGCACTAAGGCAAGCCACAACAACATTTTCATGGTGCCATTTCAATATTGATGAATTTCTTACTTGAATTGAATGATCAATCCATGCATTTTAAATAACTATTATGTTGTTTATATGCTGTTAAAGTGTGTGCTGGTATTATGCTTGATGTACAAAACCTTGAAACTAGTTTAGTTGGTAAATAGGCTAAGATCTAATTATGGTAATGATAAAATAAGTTGTTATGTGTATGAATAATTGCTTAAAGTTATTTTCTTGCATAAATAAATAGTTAAATTTGCTAGAATATATCCTGTTTAGTGCTGGTGTAGCCATTTTACTTAATTTCCAGAATGTTTGAACCTAACTTGATTGGTAAAGAAATTAGGATTTGCTTGAGGTGATGATGGTAGAATCTTTGCTATGCATATGAGGAATTAATCGAAGTTATTTTCTTGCATGAGAAAATAATGTTACTTGCTGAAAAATATATTGTTCAAGTGAGACCAGGAAAGTAAAATAAGTTGTTGATGCTTATGCTTAGTGTGAATATGGTTGACAACATTCATTTTTGTATTATATGATGCATGTGTAGTATTGCATTTCATGGCATGCTATGACACCGATCATTTTCATTTTAAGTTGAACCTTAATATAACTCATCTTGAATATATCATTGACTTGGCATGGTGCCGCTGAATGGAGATTTTCCCAGTGCAATCACATTTGCCTTTGTGGGGAGGCCTTGATTCGGTCCATTGACATGTCTCTGGTCGGTGCCTCCAACTAGGGAAGGTTATGGGCGTGCTTACCCTGGCCGGTAAGCAGGCATAACCTTGTGTGCCCGTTGTTGAGATTTTGGTACCGGGTCCCTGAGTGGGAATGTTTTGGCCACGACGGTGGTCGGTGTGTCTTTGGTAGACACGGGGCCACCCAGGACAAGCCCGTTGGGGATTGGGTTAGAGTGGCCGGGAGAGTGTCATGGCAATGGAAGGGTTTTGTCGGAATGCGGTAGGTCCACCCGAATGGGAGTGCGAGGCCATGGGTTCCGTGGTGTGGGTACAGTGTGTTACCTCTGTAGAGTGTATAATCTATCGATAGCCGAGTCCACGGTCACGGACAACTCCTAGTAGGTCCCACCATGAGTCAACGTTTAATAAAAATGTACATTGAGTTATGATCATTGCACTGATGATGATGGCGGAAAGGCCATCGAGCTGTTCGAGACCCAATATGGGTCGTGGTGGTGATCGCCGAAAGGATCACGAGTTACTTTGGTTAAGACCACGATGGTGGTGTTGTGGTGATCGCCGAAAGGATCATAAGTTACCCTGGTTAAGACCGCGATGGTGGTGTGGTGGTGATCGCCATAAGGATCACAAGTTACTTTGGTTAAGACCACGATGGTTGTGTGTTTTGTGATCCGAGAACGATCACGGTTGGTAAGTTGGTCCCGAGGGACGTTTATGCCAAGAGCATGAGCACATCATGTTGGAACATTATTGCATTATTAATTGGTTAAATATCATGATATTGTTTGTCATTATGATTATTCTTGTTGTGAGCTTGCAATTACATTCAATGTACTGACCTGGCGTGTCATGCCAGATTTCAGGAAAGTCACGTTGGAAAGGAGCGCTGCTCGAGTCTAGATCATGTCCACATCGGTGTCCCTGTGCTATGGAGTTACCGCTACGACGTTGTTCCGCTGCCGCATAGTTGATATGATCGAGGCCCCATTATGTTCACTAAATAATGTACATATTGTTCAGCCGCACCATGTGTGCTGCTCGGCCTCGACATCTGTTGTAATATAAACTCCGACCCGCTAGCATCAATAAAGCGGTTGTTTTCTGTACCAAGATGTTGTGTGTTGCCAGAAGACATGGTCTCTGGGCTGGCAATGCAGGGTAAACCGGTCGCTCTAAGCCTGGGTGCCACAACGCTTGGTATCAGAGTCACGCTGGCTGTAGGCCACACTAGACTACGACGTGTTAACTGGATGTTAGATATGAGTTTTAGTTGAGTGTCGGTAGCTAATGTAGCTGATTGTTGCATTGCATGCACTTGATTTATATTTTTATGCTAACCCGCTAATGGTTGTGAGTGTAGATGGCTTCAGTGCCGTATCCGTGCCAGTTGCGGCTGATGCCGTACACGTCACCGCACCTTCTTCACAACGTGTGGCATCGGCTGTACCCCCTTGGAGACGATCCAGTCTATTGTGTGTACCGGGAGCATCTAGCTGATTTAGTGTATGAGTATCACACAGTGGTTACTCTGCGCACTAGTTCCGATTCCGGCTCTTACACTCGCACTTCTCGGAGCGGTTATGCCTCTACCGCTTCTCAGGCTGTCCAGTTTGCTGCATTCGAGGTCCTTGTCGAGCTTCGCTACAATCCAAGTTTCTTTTGCTACCCTTCTCTGCACAACAATGGTAGTGTCCGCTTCCAGATCATTGATCCGGAGTCTGATAGTGTTGCTAGCCACCTTGCTCCTTATGTCACTGCTAGCTATCTTATGATCCACGAGCTGGCTCGAGAGCTGACTCGTGCCCGTACTGCTTTAGCCACTGCTTTGGTCACTACTAGATCTGCCACTACTCCATCTTCTCTAGAATTTATTCCCTATATTCCAGCCAGTTCTAGTTCCCCGGTTTCACCGGTTACTCCCCTGAGTAGCTCAGGCACCTCGACGGTGAACCCTCTCAGTACTCCTGCCGAGTGGGCTTCACTTCTCACCACTCATACAGCCCCGATGCTTCATCCTTCCCCTGTCCCTGAGGGGGAGCCCTCGAGGCAGCGTCGTCATGTTACCTTTAACCCGGAGATTTTCGTTAACCACGCCAGTTCAGGATCCGAGTCCACTTCAGGGGAGGACACCGTAGCACCAGCAAAGCAGTAGTACCTTGGAGTATTCACAGTAGTCCAGATGATGTACGGATGTAGTCGTACGAGTCATGATGTTTCGTTGCATGTATGAGAGTAGTTGAACTTGTCATGTTGTTTATCTTTCATGTATGAGCCTATGTATAATTATGTTGGGACTCTATTCGCCGTATTTTCTTCGCTCTTTTGCTTTCTTCTGGGATTTGTTGTTGGCTTTTCCCCAAATTTATTCTTGGATGTTTCTCATCTCGATTGCGTTGTCTTGGAAAAAATCCAGAATAGGATGACGCGGGAGGCAGCAGTAGCAATGTTCGTGAGGGAACTCCTGTTCATCATTCCGCACGACAGGTAGGACATTCTCCCGAGCCGTACGTTCTGCCACCGCCTCCATCGCCAAATCCGCCCTCCACTGAGCAAATTCTGCGTATGTTTGAGGAAAGAAGGAACAATGATCTTCTTGAAATATTAAGAAGTGTGCAAGCTATGGTTGGACAAAATGGAAATCAGAACGGTCATTACTCAAAGCTGTCAGATTTCCAAAGGACCAAGCCACCCAATTTCAGTCAGATTGTCGACCCATTGGATGCAGACGATTGGTTGCATACCATCGAGAAAAAGCTTGAGATTGCTCGTACTGAAGAAAATGATAAAGTTCCATTTGCAACTCATTATCTTGAAGGCACTACTGCCATATGGTGGGAAAAGACAAAAGCCATGTGGCTTGCTGATGAAGAAATCACCTGGGAAAAATTTAAGGATCAGTTCCGGAAACATCATATCCCTACTGGAGTTATGAAGGTTAAGCAACGTGAATTTCTCGCACTCGTCCAAGGAAATCAGTCTGTGGGTGAATATTTGCGAAAATTCAATCACCTGGCCCGTTACTCCCTTTATGACGTGGCCACCGCAGAAAGGAAGATTGACAAATTTCTTGGAGGCTTAAATCCGCAACTCCGGTGTACTCTCAGTATGTTTGACTTCCCAGATTTCCAAACTTTGGTAAACAAGGCTTTCATAGCTGAACAGGAGCACAAGCTTATATCAGATAATAGGCCTACCAACAACGATAACAAGCGTAAGTTTGAGCCAAAGAAGGATGGGCAACCAGTGCAAAAGGCTCGAACCTGGCAGCAACCTCAGGTGGAATACAAGCCCAATTGACAACAGAATGTTAACAATACCACCACTCAAGTCAAGAATTTCGTGACCAACCCAATACGTAAGGAGCGCCAGCGCAACAATTCGTGCTTCATTTGTGAGCAGAACGAACATTATGCCAAACATTGCCCCAAGAACAACAAGGCGGATGCCCCATTCAGGCCACAAGTCAACTTTATAGAGTCATGCCCGACCCAGCAAAACATTACTGGGCACGTGCATCATCTCTCAGCTGATGAAGCACAAGAGAACCCCGAAGTCGTCATTGGTATGTTTTCTGTTAATGACATACCTGCCGTAATTTTATTTGACTCTGGGGCTTCCCATTCTTTTATTTCTCGGAGTTTTGCTGCCCAAAACAAATTTCCTTGTACACTTTTGGGCAAAAATACGCTGATACAAACCCAGGGATCTCTAATCAAGAGCAACATGGTCTGCCATGATCTGGATATCAATATCAATGGAGTCTACTTTCCAACCTCTCTGATAATTATTGAGTCTGAAAAGTTGGATATTATATTGGGTATGATTTGGTTGACCCAATATCAAGTTTGTATAAACTGCGCAACACGAGAAGTCACTTTGACCCGTATAAATGGGCAGACTACCAAATTCTATGCTCACAAGAATATATCCAAGCAAGAATTGGTTTTCACCGCTGTGGCCGAGTTGGAATTAATTCCTGTGGTCAGTGAGTACCCTGGTGTATTTCTAGAAGAATTGCCAGGCATGCCACTAGACCAAGAACTGGAATTTGCAATAGAACTTGTGCCCGGAACTGCACCATTATACAAGAAGTATTACCAGATGCTTTCATCAGAATTAGTGGAGCTAAAGAAACAACTTGATGAACTGCTCCATAAAGGATATATTCGTCCCAGCTCTTTACCATGGGGATCACCCGCTATTTTCATGGACAAAAAGGATGGCAGCCTCCGCATGTGCGTACATTACCGTCAGCTGAATGAGGTCACCATCAAAAATAAATATCTGCTGCCAAGGATTGACGATTTGTTTGATCAGCTGAGTGGGGCTAAGGTATTCTCTAAGATCGATTTACGGACCGGATATCATCAGCTCAAAATTAGAAAGGAAGATATTCCTAAGACCGCATTCACTACTCGGTACAGTCTTTATGAATATACAGTGATGTCCTTTGGTCTCACCAATGCCCCTGCTTTCTTCATGCATATGATGAACAAAGTATTCATGGACTTCCTCGACAAATTCGTGGTAGTCTTCATCGATGACATCCCCATTTACTCCAAGGGTGAAGACGAGCACAAGGATCACCTCCGAGCAGTGCTACAACGACTCTGCGACCATCAACTTTACGCCAAATTCAGTAAATGTGAGTTTTGGCTCAAGCAAGTTGGGTTTCTTGGACATGTACTATCCGCTGAGGGTATAACCGTGGACCCGAGCAAAGTAAAAGATGTGCTCGATTGGTTGCCGCCCACGACAGTGACACAGATCCGGAGTTTTCTCGGATTAGCTAGATATTACCGTCGTTTCATTGAGGGGTTTTCCAAGATTGCTAAACCCATGACGGAGCTGCTCAAAAAGGATAAGAAGTTTGAATGGACGGAGGACTTTGAGGAAAGTTTTAATGAGCTAAAGATACGGATGACAACCGCACCTGTATTGACTCTCCCAGACATTTATCGCAGCTTTGATGTGTATTGTGACGCCTCCAGGTAAGGCCTCGGTTGCGTACTTATGCAAGACGACAAGGTAGTAGCATATGCATCGCGACAGCTATGGCCCCACGAGGGAAATTATCCTACTCATGATTTGGAATTGGCTGCGGTGGTTCATGCGCTAAAAATTTGGAGACACTACCTCATTGGAAAAAGGTGCCAAATTTTTGCCAATCATAAAAGCCTTAAATACATATTTACTCAGCCGGATTTAAATCTCCGTCAACGAATATGGATAGAGTTGGTCAAGGATTATGATCTTGGAATAAATTACCACCCGGGAAAGGCCAACGTGGTTGCCGATGCCCTCAGTCGAAAGCCTGTCAGCTTAAATGTCATATCGAAATCCTTGCCTCTCAAACTCCAAGAGGAGATCGCTCAGCTCAACTTGGTCATAGTGGATGCTGGCCTCGCTAATATTTTGGAAATTACCCCCACACTTGAGGAAGAGATCCGCAAGGCCCAGCCAGCTGACATCAAACTGCAAAAGCGTGCCAAGAGCCCGATGGCAGGGTAGACCCCAAATTTCTCCAAGGACAAATTCAGTACTCTCCGATTCCGTGGACGGATTTGTGTACCCAATCAGCCGGACTTAAAGAAGAAAATCCTGTCGGAAGCACATGAATCCTCATATTCCATTCATCCGGGAGGCACGAAAATGTATGAGGACCTTAGAAAAATATTTTGGTGGGATGGAATGAAGAAATACATTGCCTATTTTGTGGCCTGTTGCGACATATGCAACAAGGTGAAGGCAGAGCGTCAGAAGCCAGCCGGACTCCTCCAACCGCTGGCGGTTCGCAATGGAAATGGGATGACATTTGTATGGATTTCATTATGGGAATGCCTAAGACTTGGAGAGGAAATGATGCAATCTGGGTCATAGTGGACACCTTAACCAAGGTTGCTCACTTCATTCCGATCAGCACCAGATATCGAGCAGATCAACTTGCACAACTGTATGTATCCAGAATCGTCAGTCTGCATGGAGTACCTCGAACCATCACTTCCGACCGAGGTTCCCTGTTTACCTCGCTTTTTGGTCCCATCTCCATCAAGCCTTGGGGACAGCACTGAAATATAGTACTGCCTATCATCCTCAGACCGATGGACAGACAAAGCGGGTAAATCAAATACTCGAAGATATGTTGCGAGCTTGTGCTTTAGCCCAAGGAACTAAATGGGAAGATTGCTTGCCATATGCCGAGTTTTCTTACAACAACAGCTTCCAGACCAGTCTAAAGATGTCACCGTATGAAGCTCTGTATGGCCGTAAGTGCCGCACTCCATTAAATTGGTCTCAAACTGGAGATAGCCGTATCTTCGGAACATATCTCATGATGGAAGCTGAGAAGCAAGTTAAGGAAATCAGAGACAAATTGCAATTGGCCAAATCTCGACAGAAAAGTTATTATGATGCAAAGCATAGACAGATCAATTTTGAACCCGGAGAACACGTATACCTCCGAGTCACCCCTATGAAAGGAGTCAAGATATTTCAGACCCGTGGAAAGTTGGCACCCAGGATTTATTGGTCCATTCCCGATTATGTCCCGAGTGGGTACTGTTGCATATCAGTTGGAACTACGCGCTGAATTGGCAGACGTGCATAACGTGTTTCATGTTTCACAACTAAGGCGTTGCATATCCCCGCCTAAGAAAAAGACTGATATGGTTGAGGTAGAGTTGGCAAATGATGTAACCTATGAAGAAAGACCATATAGAATTTTGGATCAAATGGAAAGGGTCACTCGCGGTAAAGTGAGAAAATTTTACAATGTTCAGTAGGAGCATCAGACAGAGTCAGAATCAACTTTGGAGCGGGAAGAATTCCTAAGGGCTCATTATCCAGAGTGGTTTTCCCAAGAAACCGAATCTCGAGGACGAGATTCATTCTAAGTGGGGGAGGTTTGTGACAGCCTGATTTTGCCCTCTCTTATTTGCCTGATTTTCATTTGGATTTATGTTGAAAGTTGGGGTTTATGAATCTTTTCATATGGACTAGAACACTTGGGTACCCTTGGCTTTTACCCAAGTGCATCATTCCCCTCTCTAATCATCTTTCCCCTTCTGATCCATCTCAAAATAATCTTGGGAATATTTTTCTTAAATAAAATATTCATTTTCTTCTCTAAAATCCTAGCTAGTTTAATGAGCTCCAAAGCAACCCTCATTTTTATGGCCCACAAAAATCTGAGAAAATTCCCAAATATTCTTTGAAACCTAGGGCACCTTCCTGAGCAAAAATATTTCGTCACTTTTTGTAATATTTTTGCTACAGAAAATATTTTTCTGTTCTAGACAGAAATGGTGGTTTCTACAGCAACTACCATTTTACTTGCTCCCCTGTGCCTGAATTTTCTTGTGCACCATCACCTTAGTAGATGATGGCTAGCCTCCAAAGCACTGCCCCAACTCCCAACCATTTAACCTCAGTAATACCTCAAAGTTACTGATCAGAAGCTTACCTGGCGTGTGAAATCTTCTGTACTGCACCTGGAGCCAAACCAAGGCGTGGTAACATTCAAAACAACCACGAACAATGTGCCAGACCTGGAGTTTGGGCTTAGGTCGGCATGAGGTCATAGTTCACGTGGCGACCGCATTCGTCCAGGTGTGCTGGCATGCAGCTGACGCGCTCTGCGATGCGCCCGAGCCTTTGTTGCTCGCGTGCTTGCTTCCCCGCCTGCCTAAGTGTGCCAAACCTCGCCACCATCATCGTCTCAACGCCATTTACTCCTCCCTGGCGCTCGCCAATGCCGGAGCTCGCCGCAGCGAGCACGGGCACTGTCCGGCCAACCCAACAGTGCGGTGCGCACTGTGCTCGTCGCCATCTCCATGTTCCAGTGTTCGTCCCCAGTCGCCCACAGTTCCCGCGTGAGCTGCGTTGCCTTCTCCCCCTCTCACTGACGCTGCTCGTCGCCGGGCGCCGTGGACAGGTGTCCACCGGTGGAGCCCGAACCCCCCTCTCCGCTCGCCTATAAATGGAGCCGCCCCCAGCCTCCTCGAGCACCATCCACCACTCCCACACACCCCACAAACGTGTAGGAAGCCGTAGCCCGGCCGGGAAGGCCGCGGGCCGCCGCCCTCGAGCTCGAGCTCGCCGGCGATCCCCTCTGGTCGCCGCAGTAGCTCCAGCCCCTCCCAGGCCAGGGCGATCCTTCCAGGGCCTCCGCCTCTCTCCGGAGAAGCCATCCCTTCCCCCTGGAGCCCCTGGAGCTGCCTCTCCTCTCCGTCTTCTTCATCTCCAGTGATCCCCGCCCTCTGCCTCCGTTTGCGAGGAAGATTCTGACACCGTCTGACCGCCCCTAGCTATGCTACAGGTACGAGCAGGTGTGCCTCAATCCCTCCCTCTGGTTTTGGCCAAGGAGCCCTCGTCGCCGGCGAGAGCTCCGGCAAAGCCACGACCTTCCTCTATTTCCTTCTCCCCTCCTTCTCACCTGACTAGCGGGGCACGCTAGTCAGCCACTCTGTACGCGCGCGAAGCGATACGAGTGGTGGCGCCCTGAGGCTTTACGCCTTAGACGTCACCCCCTAGTCTATTTATTTAAATTCAAATTTCATTCAATTCCAGAGAGCTTCAAACATCCATAACTTTTCAACCATAAGTCCAGATGAATTGATTCTTTTTGCATTATGTTCTTTCCAAGGAAATCTAGCAGCTCACCAAAAATGAGATTTTTCTGAGCTGTCTAGAATTTCTGGTGTTTTTCAGAAGAGTTCTTGATATTTTCTTCTTATGTTTAGAATTATTTTCAGAGGGTGATGCTTGTCTTGAGGATCACCAGAAGGCTTGTGAACATCATCTGCACTAAAGCAAGCCACAGCAACATTTTCATGGTGCCATTTCAATATTGATGAATTTCTTGAATTGAATGATTAATCCATGCATTTTAAATAACTATTATGTTGTTTATATGTTGTTAAAGTGTGTGATGGTATTATGCTTGATTTACAGAACCTTGAAACTAGTTTAGTTGGTTAAGAGGCTAATATCTAATTATGGTAATGATAAAATGAGTTGTTATGTGTATGAATAATTACTTAAAGTTTTTTTATTGCATAAATAAATAGTTAAATTTGCTAGAATATATCCTGTTTAGTGCTGGTATAGCCATTTTACTTAATTTCCAGAATGTTCGAACCTAACTTGATTGGTAAAGAAATTAGGATTTGCTTGAGGTGATGATGGCAGAATCTTTGCTATGCATATCAGGAATTAATCGAAGTTATTTTCTTGCATGAGAAAATAATGTTACTTGCTGAAAAATATATTGTTCAAGTGAGACCAGGAAAGTAAAATAAGTTGTTGATGCTTATGCTTAGTGTGAATATGGTTGACAGTAGTCATTTTCGTATTACATGATGCATGTGTAGTATTGCATTTCATGGCATGCTATGACACCGGTCATTTTCATTTTAAGTTGAACCTGAATATAACTCAACTTGAATATATCGTTGACTGGGTCATGATGTCGCTGAATCGAGATTTTCCTAGTACAACCACATTTGCCTTTGTGGGGAGGCCTTGATTCGGTCCATTGACATGTCTCTGGTCGGTGCCTCCAACTATGGAAGGTTATGGGCATGCTTACCCTGGCCCGGTAAGCAGGCATAACCTTGTTTGCCCCTTGTTGAGATTTTGGTACCGGGTCCCTGAGTGGGATTGTTTTGGCCACGACGGTGGTCGGTGTGTCTTTGCTAGACATGGGGCCACTCAGGACTAGCCCGTTGGGGATTGGGTCGGAGTGGCCGGGAGAGTGTCATGGCAATGGAAGGGTTTTGTCGGAATGCCGTTGGTCCACCCGAATGGGAGTGCGAGGCCATGGGTTCCGTGGTGTGGGTACAGTGTGCTACCTCTGGAGAGTGTATAATCTACCGATAGTTGAGTCCACAGTCATGGACAACTCGTAGTAGGTCCCACCATGAGTCAACGTTTAATAAACATGCGCACTAAGTTATGATCATTGTACTGATGATGATGGTGGAAAGGCCATCGAGATGTTCGAGACCCAATATGGGTCGTGGTGGTGATCGCCGAAAGGATTGCGAGTTACTTTGGTTAAGACCATGATGGTGTTGTGGTGGTGATCGCCGAAAGGATCACGAGTTACTCTGGTTAAGACCACGATGGTGGTGTGGTGGTGATCACCGTAAGGATCACAAGTTACTCTGGTTAAGACCACGATGGTGGTGTGTTTTGTGATCCGAGAATGATCACGGTTGGTAAGTTGGTCCCGAGGGACGTTTACCCCAAGGGCATGAGCACAACATGTTGGAACATTATTGCATTATGAATTGGTTAAATATCATGATATTGTTTGTCATTATGATTATGCCCGTTGTGAGCTTGAAAGTACATTCAATGTACTGACCTGGCGTGTCATGCTAGAGTTCAGGAAAGTCGCGTTGGAAAGGAGCGCTGCTCGAGTCTAGATCGTGTCGACATCGGTGTCCCTGTGCTATGGAGTTACCGCTACGACGTTGTTCCACTGCCGCATAGTTGATATGATCGAGGCCCCATTATGTTCACTAAATAATGTACATATTGTTTAGCCGCACCGTGTGTGCTGCTCGGCCTCGACATCTGTTGTAATATAAACTCCGACCCGCTAGCATCAATAAAGCGGTTGTTTTCTGTACCAAGATGTTGTGTGTTGCCAGAAGACATGGTCTCTGGGCTGGCAATGCAGGGTAAACCGGTCGCTCTGAGCCAGGGTGCCATAGTGAGGGATTTTGTGAGCTCAAGAATTTCCATTTTCAGCTCCTTCCTTTCAGAATTAGTGTTGGCATCCTTCCTCATTTGCTCGAGGATTTTCTTGTCCTTGAGAGCTTGCACTACTACAGGATGATGCTAACGCGACACTATGATCAGAGACCCTTTGAAGAAACTATGTGCGATGTAATAATTGCAAATGGTGGAGTAAAAAGACCGTCAAAAAAGGTTCAAAAGGTTTGCGATGACAGATGCATCAAACACGGTTCAGATTTTAGTTGCGTGTGCAATGCAGGGCATATAGTTTAGTTCAATTAACTGTCTGCGGTGAGGAGGAACAAAAGAAATGGGCAGCCAGATGAAGGTGTGTGCGATATACATCATAGTTTCACTCGGATGAACCGTTTGTGATTAGGAAACACAAAAGAAACGGTTAGCCATATCAAGTTGTGTGCGATATATGGCATGCAGTTCACTCGGATGAACTGTTTGTGTTGAGACAAGAGAACATAAATGGTTCAATATAACAAGATGTGTGTGATACGCGACAAACATGTCTGTAATCAGAAATGTGTGCAAAGACCGATAATAACACAGACAGTTGCTGCTAATAAGACCTGTGTGTTGTGCGATGGGATTGCATACAGAACAACAACAACAACACACACACACACTTATAAGGACATGGTTGCGTAACCAAATCAAACATCCACTTACATAGGTGGCTACTACAACCATGGCATTTGCACACACGGAAGTAAACTATTACATGCATAATTACATAGGTGGCTACTACACACATGAAATTTCCACACACCAAAGTAAACTATATATTACATGCATGATTAACTAGGATAAATGATCATCTGATCATCATCTACTTCTTGTGATGCTTGCTCTGGTTGTGGCTCGATCTGGCCTCGTCGATCTCCGTAACAAGGCACTTTCTCATGTCAACGATCTGCCTGTGCATCTCGTAGCATGTGTACACGCTCTTGGCCGTGAACCTGAGGTGAGGTTCTTTCGTTTGCCGCATCTAAGCCCCGTGCCAGGATACGGGACGTGTTCTGTTGGCATCCTGCTTCATATTTTCGTAGTATGGGTCGATGATGGCCGAGGCGAGTTCAACCAGGGAGTCCTTCGTGCTTCCCCAGACCCTGTAGTGCTCATAGATTTCGACAAGGTTCTGGCAGGCCAAGCCTGTAACCCTGAGCGCTTTTACATCATCGTTGGTTTCCACTGTGGCAAACTTGTAGTCGGTGCTGTTGACAAACCTGTTGAAACGGTCGCAAGGCTTTTTGGCCATGCAGTAGTGGTAGATGAGGACATGATGGCGCATGCACAACTAGGCGACGAGAACCTTTTGATCTATGTCGGGACGACCAGCGGTGTACTCGAGGTCGATGCCGACCATCTCGTACTTGTCTCGAGCAAGCAATTGCTCAACACTGTTGATGTAGCCGTCCACCATGGCCGGGTCGATGGTGTACACCACCAAGAGATTCGTCTCCCTCACGTGGGTCTCCACCTTATGCTCGCCGAACTCCATTGGAGCGCCGCTAGACATCCCCTCTCTATGTGTCATCGTGGTTGTGCTTGTTGTGTTGTGGGGCGCGATTGAAAAGTTGAAGAGACTAAGGTTATAATGGCCGCACGAATTAAAGGGGAAGCCGGATGGCCAGGAATATTGGCAGGCCCTGATTGCGGTTGTAATTTGCAGCGCGTAACTGCATTGTGCCACACGTAACTACATCACGTGGCAACGTGCGCGGTGCAACAACATGCATATGGGGCCCCCAACGTGATCGCGCGCATGCCCAACCGTTGGCAGAGCGCGCGCGGAGGGACGCGAGCAGAGTGCTCCACAGTCGCCTCAACATTGAGCAACCATTGATAGTTATTTGGACAACACTATTCCAATCCCAGGATTACAATAGTTATTTGGATCACAGTAGCTCCTATATAGGGCCCGACAGGGCCCTCTCGAACTTCTGAACTGCCGCCGGCCCCGACAGGATCCACTGGATCCCGAGGCCACCTGAAACCGATCCCGATCTCGAGCCGCCCCAGCCCCCTCCTCGCCGCTCCTCCCCTCGATCCCCCGACATCCCCCCGTGGTTGCTGCCGATCTTTGCCGGATCCACCGCCTCCCCCCACCCCCGTTGAGGGAGTCCTGGATTAGGGGGTCTTCGGACAGCTGGACTACATCCTTTGGCCGGACTGTTAGACTATGAAGATACGAGATTGAAGACTCTGTCCCGTGTCCGGATGGGACTCTACTTGGCATGGAAGGCAAGCTAGGTAATACGGATATGTATATCTCCTCCTTTATAACCGACCTTGTGTAACCCTAGCCCCCTCCGGTGCCTATATAAACCGGAGGGTTTTAGTCCATAGGACAACATACAATCATACCATAGGCTAGCTTCTAGGGTTTAGCCTCTTTGATCTCGTGGTAGATCAACTCTTGTAATACTCATATCATCAAGAACAATCAAGCAGGACGTAGGGTATTACCCCCATCAAGAGGGCCCGAACCTGGGTAAACATCGTGTCCCCTGCCTTCTGTTACCATCCGCCTTAGACGCATAGGTTGGGACCCCCTACCCGAGATCCGCCAGTTTTGACACCGACATTGGTGCTTTCATTGAGAGTTCCACTATGTTGTCACCATAAGGCTTGATGGCTCCTTCGATCATCGCTAGTGATGTGGTCCAGGGTGAGGCTTTCCTCCCCGGACAGATCTTCGTATTCGACGGCTTTGCACTGCGGGCCAATTTGCTTGGCCATCTGGAGCAGATCAAGAGCTACGCCCCTGGCCATCAGGTCAGATTTGGAAACTTGAACCACATGACCGACATCCGCGGAGACTTGATCTTCGATGGATTCGAGCCCATGCCGGACGCGCCGCATAGTCGCAACGAGCAAGACGTAACTCTAGCGTCGGATAGTGTTCGGGAGATCGCATCCGCAGCTACTCCGGCCGTTAATCCAGAGGAAATCGCGCCATCCGAGAGCGGAGGGATAGACCCCGCCATGGAGGCCGCACTCTCAGTGGCGACAGAGCCGGATACTGACTTCACCCCTTACGAGAGCCGTGTCGCCGAACCACTGGCTTCATCTCCGGCCACGGACTCTGAGCCGCTCACGTCCGTGCTCGTCGAGTCTGACTGCGCACCAATCATGGAGTTCACCTCGGCGGATATCTTTCAGCACTCACCTTTCGGAGATGTGCTAAACTCATTAAGGTCTCTCTCCCTGTCAGAAGAGCCTTGGCCGAACTATGTCCGGCTAGAATGGGATGCGGACGACGAAGAAATTCGCAGCCCACCCACCACCCACTTAGTAGCCACTGTCGACGACTTAACCGACATGCTCGTCTTCGACCCCAAAGACTTCGACGGTATGGACGACGAAGCCAGAGACGAATAGGAACCACCGCCCTCAGGGCGCTGGACCGCCACCTCATCATTTGATATATACATGGTGGACACCCCCAAAGAAGGCAATGGCGATGAGACAGCAGAGGATGACCCCTCCAAGAAGCAAACCAAGCGTCGACGTCAGTGGCGCCGCTCTAAGTCCCGCCACAGCAAGAGCAGTGATACCGGCACAGGAGATAATAACACTCCATATAGCACCGAAGACAACAACAATCCCCTCCAGCACGGTGTAGAGCTAGAGGACGAACAAGCTAGCCCTCCAGAGCAGGTAGCAGATGGAGAACGGGAGGAGGACAATTACATGCCTCTCTCCAAAGACGAGGCAAGCCTCAACGATGACGAGTTTATCGTGCCTGAGGACCCCGTCGAGCAAGAGCGCTTCAAGCGCCCGCTTATGTCCACGGAAAATAACCTGAAGAAAAAACAGCAACAGCTTCAACCTGATCAAGACTTGCTAGTAGATAGGTGGACCGAAGTCCTTACGACCGGGGAGCATGAACTCGAGCGCCCGTCCAAGAGTTACCCAAAACGCAGGTTGCTACCTCACCTGGAGGAGGAAACACTGAACCCTCATTCACCAGTGTACGATGCCACTGACCGGCCACTACGCAACCGAGCCAGAGAGGCGTTTCAGCCTAAAGTTCAGACCGCACCCCGTCGCCACTCATTAAAAAATACTAAGGCTCGGGGCAACCCAGAGGACCTGCGAGACATCTTGGACAATAAGGCAAAAATCGCAAGGTCAATATACGGGACACGGGCACGTGCGCCCACATGGGACGATGATCCTCACGTCGGATACACCAAGAGTAAATCCGGTTGGGCCGAATACAACAGGCAAGACTCATACGAACTACGTCGGGATATAGCCCGGCACAGAGGTGCCGCACACCCCCTATGCTTCACTGATGAAGTTAGGAATCATGAATTCCCGAAGGGTTTCAAACCCGTAAATATCGAACCATACGATGGCACGACAGATCCCGCTGTATGGATTGAGGATTTCCTCCTTCACATCCACATGGCTCGCGGTGATGATCTACATGCCATCAAGTACCTCCCACTAAAACTCAAAGGACCAGCTCGGCATTGGCTGAATAGCTTGCCAGCAGATTCCATCGGCAGTTGGGAGGATCTGGAAGACGCATTTCTTGACAACTTCTAGGGCACTTATGTGCAGTCACCGGATGCTGATGACTTGAGCCACATAACCCAGTAGCCAGGGGAATCGGCCAGATAATTCTGGACACGGTTCCTGACTAAGAAAAATCAAATTGTAGACTATCCGG
This sequence comes from Triticum urartu, assembly GCF_003073215.2. Lineage (NCBI taxonomy): Eukaryota > Viridiplantae > Streptophyta > Magnoliopsida > Poales > Poaceae > Triticum > Triticum urartu. Next base: position 303,606,858 of record NC_053028.1, read on the forward strand.
ATGCAGAGGCCCTAGCGGCATTCAAGCATAACATCCGCGACGAGTGGCTCGCCCGCCACCTCGGCCAGGAGAAGCCGAAATCTATGGCAGCCCTCACGACACTCATGACCCACTTTTGCACGGGCAAGGACAACTGGCTAGCTCGCAGCAACATCACATCGAGGAATCCGGATACCTCGGATACCAAAGATGTTAACGGTAGGCAGCATCGTAATAGACCAAAGTGCTGCAATAACGGTGATAACACCGAAGATACGGCAGTCAATGTCGGATTCAGAGGCTCTAGATCCCGTCAGCGGAAAAGGCTATTTAAAAGAAATACCCCGGCTCCTTCCACTCTGGATCGCATACTGGATCACTCATGTCAAATCCACGGCACCCCTGACAAGCCAGCCAATCACACCAACAGATAATGCTGGGTGTTCAAGCAGGCCGGCAAGTTAAATGCCGAGAACAAGGATAAGGGGCTGCATAGCGATGACGAGGAGGAGCCCCAGCCGCCGAACACAGGAGGACAGAAGGGGTTTCCCCCTCAAGTGAATACGGTGAACATGATATATGCAACCCACATTCCCAAGAAGGAGCGGAAGCGTGCACTAAGGGACATCTATGCGATGGAGCCCGTCGCCCCAAAGTTCAACCCATGGTCTGCTTGTCCGATCACCTTCAATCGCAGGGACCACCCCACTAGCATCCGTCATGGCGGATCTGCCGCACTGGTCCTAGACCACATCATTGACGGATTTCACCTCACCCGAGTCCTTAGGGACGGCGGCAACAGCCTGAACCTGCTTTATCAGGGTATAGTGTGAAAAATGGGTATCGATCCCTCGAGGATCAAACCCAGCAAAACCACCTTTAAAGGCGTCATCCCAGGTGTAGAGGCCCATTGCACAGGCTCAATCACACTGGAAGTGGTCTTTGGATCACCAGATAACTTCCGAAGCGAAGAGTTAATCTTCGACATCGTCCCGTTTTGCAGTGGCTATCATGCACTGCTCGGACAAACAACATTTGCAAAATTCAATGCAGTGCCGCATTACGCGTACCTCAAGCTCAAGATGCCAGGACCTCACGGGGTCATAACAATAAATGAAAACACAAAACACTCGCTCCGTACGGAAGAGCACACTGCGGCCCTTGCAGCAGAGGCACAAAGCATCCTGTTCAGGCAGACCACTCATTCGGCGTCACAGCCCCCGGACACCTTCAAGCGAGTCCGGAACAAGATGCAACAGGATCTCCTGGCATGATCAGAGCTCGCCTAGCAATCAGGCCCCCGTCCCAGTCCCAGTGAAGCGATGAAATCCGTGCCGCGCATACATAACTACGCATTGAAAATACCATGGACATAGGCAGGGGCACAATCAGGACACGCCCCGCATTTGGCTTAATCACACTAGGGGATGTATACCTTTGACATTCCTTTTCTCTTTGAGGGCCTAACTCTTTGGAAGCCCTTTCGGCAGTACGATTGCCGGACACATTCCGGAAGCAACAACCAAGGCGGCAAGAAGGTAAGATGAACACGGGAACCGCCAGGTGGTCTCTAGTAATACTCGATATACCCACTTTTCACTATTTATGCGTAGCTTGCCCTGGGATAGGACATTTCGAATTGTCCTACTTTATGCTTATTGCACTACTTGTACTAGTACGCTTCGACGTATTATTCAAATAACAATGCATATCATTAATCTATCATTGCATTATTTAAGTTTTTCTCTTTCTCTTATATGTGCATTTACGACAATCCGCACCCACACATTCGGGTAAGGTCAGTACGCCAGGGGCTCTCGTCTACCCCATAATACGGCGCAAGAAGTCCGAACACTTTCGACAGTGCGGCACCCCGAACTTATAGCATTATATGCATCAGCTCTGAATCATGTCTTTGGTCAAATGTTGGGTTGCCCGGCTCCCATGCTTTGGTACCTTACGTTCCGCTATATCGGCTAAGGTAGCGGTGGGAGAACTACTACGATTGTGTCTCGGTTCTTCCGGATGAGCACCTCAGTAGAGAAAGCCAAAAACGGACTGTCATGATAAGGCGAGAGACTGGTCGCTGTTCGAGAGGTCTCAAGTCCTTAAAGACTTTTTCCGCTTCGGGCGAGGAGTTGGCCTTGTCCGGCTTAGGCGTGTACAGCACCCCAAATTCGGCCCTCTGAATACCAGGGGCTTCGCCAAAAATTTAAAATCATAGACTTCTACGGCTAAGTGAGAGTGATAAAGCATAATAGTCCGATTACCTGGTTCGTTGCGCTGAACACCTCCCTTGAAGGACCCAAAATTGGGGTAAAGTGTGTTCAGATTTACCCCGAACACCCCAGTACTAGTTACATGGGGATAGAAGCCGCCGACTGGCCAACTCTCAAATTTTATAAACGGCCGCACAGAAGGTAATATTTTAAATTAAGAAAGCATCGCATGGCGCAAACAAACTAGTTTCATATTACAGGATCACATGGGCATGTTCATTCAAAAATTACATCCTTGGCACACTCATCTGCCACTAAGCGGGAATCCTCCAGGACACTCTCATAGTAATTCTCGGGGCAGCGATGCTCCTTGCCCTCTGGCGGCCCCTCCTTCACCAGCTTCATGGCGTCCAGCTTGGCCCAGTGCACCTTCGCCCGGGAAAAAGCCGCCTCACCAGACCGAAGTAGCTGCCGGACAGGGGCTCGCCAGGCCACATCCGGACTATAAGGCCCCTCATGGCCTGTTCGACCGCCTTGTGAAGCTCGACCAGCTGCTTCAGCTGGTCGCTCAAGGGCACAGGGTGTTCGGTCCCAGTATATTGAGCCCAGAACAACTTCTCCGTTGAGCTTCCCTCCTCAGCCCGGTAAAACTCCGCGGCATCCAGGACACTGCAGGAAGATATGCAAACGCTCCTGGAGAGCTCCAAACTTGGGTAAGAAAAAGGAAAGTCGCCTTCACGTGCTTGCTTCGCATAATGAATGCCTTACCCGCTGCTATCTTCTTCACCGCGTCAATCTCCTGGAGGGCCTTGTGGGCTTCGGCCTTGGCGCTCCGGACGCTTTCAAGCGCCTGTGCGAGCTCGGACTCTTGTGTCTTAGAGTCAAGCTCCAAGGACTCGTGCTTTTTTGGCGAGAGCCTCGAGCTGTTGCTGCACCTCGCCTACTCGGGCTTTTTGTTTCTCCCATTCAATGCGTTCTTTGGCCGCCTTGTCTTCGGCCTCGGCCAACGCCTTCCTCAAGGTCACCACCTCGGTCGTGGCTCCTGACAAATCCATGACGATCCCATTACTTTACACCCGAACTTCTTTTTTAACTAGATAGACAGGGGTATTTCTTACCTTTGCTCTCTTCGAGCTGCCTCTTGGTAAGGACGAGCTCGTCCTCGGACCGCTTCAGGTGCTGCTTCAGCGCAGAGACCTCCGCAGTACGTGCGGCAGCGGCCAGCAGTGAAGCCTGCACATACACGTAGACATAATCTAATTAGACTACTGAGTCATCATTTGATCCTCTATTCGGGTTTTCTTCGCGAACGCCAAACAGAGCATCAGGGGCTACTATCCATGCGGTAGTATTTTCTTATATTTTGATTGCTTACCTCAAAGCCTGTTAGGAGGCTAGTGCAAGCTTCGGTCAGTGCATTTTTGGCGGACTGAACCTTCTCGACCACCGCACTCATAATAGTGCGGTGCTCTTCTTCGATGGAAGCGCTGCGAAGCGCTTCCAGTAGGTTGTCCGGTGCCTCTAGTTGGATAGAGGACACCAGCACGGATGGTTGGCCCCCCTTAACGGGGGACCGCCAGCCGGAGTCCGGAACCATTGAAGGTTCCGGTGCAGTGTCCGGCTGGGGCCCGAACTCGAAGCCCATAGGAGCCTTGCTCCCTTGGTACCTAGGGTCCGGGAAGTCGCCATGAGGCGCCCCCAGGACCACCTCCCCTTGGCTTGGTGCCTTTTGAGACAACACCTCGGCGTTGTCCGTAGGGCGAGGGGTAGAAGCGGTCGGAAGAGAACCGCTGTTCATATCCGACGAGTCCAAAGAGCCGCTCGACGAGGGTACGTCAAGATGAGCTCGGGACGGACTGCATAATCATGTTCGGCATGAGGAGAGGCAGTACAATAAAACATACCATCAAGTACTATGGTGTCCGGACACTTATGACTTTGCCAGGGGCTTGTCCCTGGGTAGCCACTCGTCGTTGCTGTCGGCGGCCGTCGTGGCACAGTCCGGAGGGAGGGTCCTTCCATTCTTGGACCCTTCGGCCTCCCCGGCTGGGTCGGCCTTCCTTTTCTTGTCTCCCCCGGCTAGGGGGGGAGAACTTTTCTCCTCCTCCTCGTTTCCGTGGGAGGAGTGCACGTCGGAGTCATCGGACAATGAGTCCGATATAACCTTGCGCCGGAGACCCTTTCGGGTCCCCGTGGCCTTTTTCTTGGCCTTCTTTACTGGCACCTCGTAAGGTGCCGGAGTCAGCATCTTCGTTAGAAGAGCATCTGCAGGATCTTCGGGCAGGGGGGCTGGACAATCAAGCTGCTCCGCTGTCTCTACATAGTCCTGTTAATGACCTGGAAGCTTAGATCTAGCACATAACTAAACCGGGGCAAATAAGTACCCTGAGAGATATAAAAGCCTACCGGATTGGCGCGGTGCTTTGCGCTGAGTCCGCGGTCCTCGGTGAGGGAGGGAGGAATCTTGGCGCTCTTGAACAGCACCCTCCAGACGTCCTCGTGCGTCGTGTCATAGAGCTCTCGCATCGTCTGGTGCTTGGCCGAGTCGAACTCCCACAAATTGAATGCCCATCTTTGGCACAGAAGGATCTGGCGGAAGAGCATAACCTGGACCACGTTGACAAGTTTGATTTTCTTGTTCGTCATATTCTAGATGCAGGTCTGGAGTCCAGTCAGCCCTACCGAAGAACCCCAAGACAGGCCCTTCTTTTTCCAGGAGGTGAGCCGCATGGGGATTCCGGATCGAAATTTGGGGGCCGCCACCCAGTTGGAGTCACGCGGCTCGGTGATGTAGAACCACCCCGATTGCCACCCCTTTATGGTATCCACATAGGTGCCCTCGAGCCAGGTGACATTAGGCATCTTGCCCACCATGGCGCCTCCGCACTCTGCTTGCTGGCTGCCCACCACCTTCGGTTTGACATTGAATGTTTTCAGCCATAGGCCGAAGTGGGGCCTGATGCGGAGGAAGGCCTCGCACACGACGATAAACGCCGAGATGTTGAGGATGAAGTTGGGGGCCAGATCATGAAAGTCCATCCCATAGTAGAACATGAGCCTGCGAACAAACAGGTGGAGAGGAAATCCCAGTACGCGAACAAAATGGGTAAGAAAAACTACCCTCTCATGGGGTTCAGGCGTTGGGACAATCTACACCGCATTCGGCAGCTGGTGCGCGATATCCGCAGCCAGGTATCCGGCTTCCCGTAACTTTTTGATGTTCTCCTCCGTGATGGAGGTGACCATCCACTTGCCTCCTGCTCCGGATATGCTTGGAGTGGGTTGAGAAGAAGAACACGAGCTTGGGCTCTAGAGCTCGAGTGTGCGGTAATGGGTAAGCGAGAAGGAAGAAGGCGTGGGTGAAGAAAGTAAATCTTTGTCCCTTTATAAGGGCAAAAGAGGTGATGTGTCTCCCCACTTGCCTGACAAAACCGCTTATTCCCCAGGCGCCGTAATTGATGGCGCGGTTGGGTTACCCACGTCCGTATTGATGAGAATCCCGTGATAAGGGGAACACGATCTTTGCTTTGACAAGACGTGTCAAGAAAACCACCTCGCGATATGTGCGGAGCTGGTTGAGAAGAGCGGTTCGAATAATAACTGGGCCATGGTGTGATGTCATGTTGTCAAGACGTGTCAACAGATTAGATTTGTGGAAATATTATTCTCTCTACGGCAGTATGTGGAACTTATTTTGCAAGGTCGGACACTATCCTTGTATTCAAACTCTTCCATGGTGTATTCGGAGGAGGAACCCGCCTTGCAATGCCGAAGACAACACTGCGCGCCAGACTCATCGTCATTGAAGCCCGGTTCAGGGGCTACTGAGGGAGTCCTGGATTAGGGGGTCTCCTGACAGCCGGACTACATCCTTTGGCCGGACTGTTGGACTATGAAGATACGAGATTGAAGACTCCGTCCCGTGTCCGGCTGGGACTCTACTTGGCGTGGAAGGCAAGCTAGGCAATACGGATATGTATATCTCCTCCTTTGTAACCGACCTTGTGTAACCCTAGCCCTCTCCGGTGCCTATATAAACTGGAGGGTTTTAGTCCATAGGACAACATACAATCATACCATAGGCTAGCTTCTAGGGTCTAGCCTCTTTGATCTCGTGGTAGATCAACTCTTGTGATACTCATATCATCAAGAACAATCAAGCAGGATGTAGGGTATTACCTCCATGAAGAGGGCCCAAACGTGGGTAAACATCGTGTCCCCTGCCTCCTATTACCATCCGCCTTAGACGCATAGTTCGTGACCCCCTACTCGAGATCCGCCAGTTTTGACACCGACACTCGTCTCCAGCTCCTGGCCGACCGGATCCGCCGCCTCCCCTCCGTCTCCAGAGCCTGGTCGATCGGATCCTCCGCCACCCCTCCGTCCTACCTCCTGGTCGACTATCGGCGCGGGCGAGCGAGCGACGGCGTACGACGGCGCGAGGGAGCCCGCATCGCCTGGACGTGGTGAAGCCGCCGCGGACTTCCGGAAGCCACATCCTCCTTCCATCCTCACCACCCGACGCCTTGGCAGAGTAGATGACGGCCCCGACGGAAGCTACGGCGAACGGCACGACCAATGGAGCAACTCCGCGGTGGAGGCGGCATCGGCGGCGCCTCCAAATCCAGCAACGGTACATGTACTTCCTCCCACTTGTCGCCTTCTTCTTCAATCTTCCCTTGCCTGACCTTCCTGCTTCGTGTAGATGAACTTCAAGCCCTATGCAAGACATGGATTGCCATGCGGTTCCTCTACTACCTCTCCGACAAATTGCTCACAAGGTGGCCTATCGACTGCTGGAAAAATGTTGGCCAAACTTCTAGCCAGGGTATGGTTGAACTTCTTCCTTCTATTTGTTATTTTCTTACAGCCACGTGAAGTTCAGGTGGTGTGTGAGCATCAGTCCAGGATACAAAAAGCTTTTTTAAAATCTGCGTGCTTACAGCCATGTGAAGTTCAGGTAGTTTGTGAGCCTCAGTCTAGGCTACAAACAGTAGAAAATCTGCCTGCATTCACATGTGAAAAGCCATGTGAAGTTCAACTATTTAGTGTGCTAGAGTTCAGGTTGGTATGTAACTTGTTGTGTGCAAAAAATAAAAGGAAAATAGAACATGCATGTGATCACATGAAGGTCAGGTTGTTATGCACTAGTGGTTCAACCATTCAAACTCATGAAGGTTCAGGTTTTTTAACTGTAGACAATATTTCCCCTATGCAAAACAAGAAGTTCAGGTTGTGGAGAGTGCTCAGTTTAGGTACATATAAGTAATCAAATAGCGTAGAATTAACAGAATGTGACGTTAATTCTGTGAAGGGTGCTCAGTTCAGGTACAAAAGTATTGGCTGATCCTCAGCTCAGTTAAGAGTGTGATGCCTGTCCAAGGGGAAAAATGTGTACATGAACACCACTTTTATAATAGAAGTTCAGGCTGTGAATAATGCTCAGTTCACTTACAAAGGGATAGGCAGATGTAACTTGTGTGCTAATAGACAATTTTTTCATTTATATCAGCAAGACGAGAGACACATGAAGAAGCTTAGAAGTTCCCAGCAGCAAGTACACAATCCTAAGCCTGTACGCGTTGCACCACCCCCTCAATGGGCCACACCTCAAACGCACCAACAACATTACCAGCCTGCTCCAGACCAAAAATGGATGACACCCGAAACACATGGAGACTTCCAAGATGCTGGGTCACAACCCTATCCGCACAACTTTGCGCCTCCACCTAATTGGGTGACGCCGGAAATCCCACGCGGATTCTTTGTATCCACCAGCAGACTCCCAAGCACGTCGATGGAGGAGGGGGTTAGCTCAAGTCCTGCGTGTAACTCTGGAGGTTATCCTGGTGTGCCTCATCAATGCCAAAACGAAGCAACTAAATCGGATCCCAGGACAAATGCAACAGGAATGCATACACGGAGGAGAGTGCTCTGCACACTACCACCGTTGGATCCTGTTGCTGCTACTACAAGTCAGAATTGTATGGGACATAAGGTACATGGATTGCTTCACAAAACAAGAGAGCAAACCAAGACCAGGATCGCAATGCCTCCGCAACCACCTCAAGCAAAAAGGACGCAAACAAGAGAGAGGCCATCTTCAGCCCTCCTTCCTCCTCGTGATCCACTCCTACATCCTGCTATGATTACTCTGCCATGCCCCATCCCAGAGGGACACCAGCAGACTCCGGTGGAGTTGCGATCATACACGCACGTAAGTGAAAACAAAAATATTTATATATGCATCTAATATTATCTGCAAATTTTCTGTTCCCTCCAGGATAACAAGTTCATAAACTGCATTTTAACGTGCCACTTGGATTATTTTTTCTTTTTCTGCAGACGCAGGACTACCGGATTATCTAATACCAAAACTAAAGATGCGATTCCAATATGTAGAGAAAGCAAGGGAATTTTATAACAGATACGCCAAACACGCTGGTTTTGGAATCAGGAAGACGGGGGGAAATGACAACCATAAGTATTTTGTTTGCGCCTTCCAAGGGATACACACATCTTCTATTTTAGAGGCTAACATGAAGCGAAACAAAACATCGCAGAGGACAGGCTGCAATGCAAGAATGAGGGTGAAGGTGCAGGAGGATAAAACATGCGTGTCAGTGGACATTGAGTACAATCATAATCACCAACTCATGCAAACTGATGACATGCTGGTATTCTTGCTCTCACACAAGAATTATGACCCCACTATTTTGGAGTACGTAAAGCTCCTGCAGTACCATGATGTCAAGCACACAACAATCATGTCCATGCTATCTGAAAATGAAGATGGAAGCTACTTCCTAAGCATGACCGGACGAGACCTACTAAACCAGTAAGTATTCAAACATCCACATACTGCAAATGTAAATAGCATCCTAGGTCACAACCCTTTGAAAGCAAAAATAACAAATGCATGTTTGCATGTGATTTGCAGGAAAGCCATGAATGCAAGGAAAGATGATTTGGATGATGTGCTGAAACTTGTTTCATTCTTCAAAGACATGAAGGCAATCAATGATGAGTTTTTCTATGACATACAAGTAGACTAGGACAAGTCAATTAAAAACATTTTCCGGTCCAATGCAAGCTGCAGAGGAGCCTATCAAGACTTTAGCGACTGCGTAACATTTGAAACAACATACAAGACCAACAGATTTCATATACCTATGGGAGTGTTTGTTGGAACAAACCATCACTTGTAGTCAACGATATTTGATGTTGCCCTTATCAGAGACGAAGATGCAAACTCATTCAAGTGGATGTTCGATACATTTGTACGGTGCATGAACAACAAGCACCAAACTTGCATTCTATCAGGTGAGTTAAAAAAACCCTCTTCAAGTTTCATCATCTTTTTTAGTCTATGGGTCTGTATTGGGTACATTGGTTTTATCTGAAAAATAATGTAAAGCAAGCAGTTCAACCACTGTTAGCACAGAAGTCCAACTAACAGTACAAGAAAGCAAAATTATCTGTCACATGTTTAGAAAAAAATTAGTTAAGAATGTGAAGTTGAAATACAGGAATCACAGAAGTTCAAGGACAAAAGCTGTAAGAAAAAAATATATAACATGTTCAGAAAAATATAGTTATTTATGTGAAGTTCAAGCACTGGTACCATAGAAGTTCAACAACACTGCTTTAAGAAAAAATTTGAGTGTGACACTACTTGTTAGTCCTACTGCTACCTGTGAAGTTCAAGCACTGGTACCACGTAAGTTCAGCAACACTGCTGTAAGAAAAAATACATGTGACATTCTTAGATAGCCATACTGCTAGATGTGAAGTTCAAGTAGTTGTACAACATAAGTTCACCATCAGTGCAAAAAAGAATCAAGTTTCATTTTTTTAATTCATGCAGACCAGTGCCCATCGATGGCGAAAGCTATACCACAATCATTTCCAAACACCGTCCACAAGCTATGCCGTTGGCACATCATGAAGAAGTACAGGGAATACCTCGCGTTGCTGTACAAAAAGTATAAAACATTCAAAGAGGAGTTCACAGCTATATTAAACTGGCCACTGATGCCAACGAAGTATGAAGATGCCCGGGCTGAACTCATGCACAAGTACAACCTAAAGAATGACCAGATGATGATGCAGCTGTGGAGTGATAGGAAGATGTGGATTTCAGCATATTACAAGAACATTTTCTGTGCTATAATGACTTCCACACAACGAAGCGAGAGCATGAACCACGTGCTCAAGAAAGGGTTTGTCAAGGAGACCCAGAACCTACACAAGTTTGCTAGGCGGGTCAATGCTTGCATACAAACTCAGATGCAGAAGGAGAATGAGCAAACAATGACTAGCATGGTATGATGACAAAAAAAACACCCCCATCATGTTCTGTTTTCCTTCAACATGTGCACTTTGAATTTAAAAAATGAAACCCATGACTCTGCTTCGACTAATATCTTACTTTTTGACATGTGCAGACCAATCCTGTGACAAAAACAACTTACGGCTACAAGGAAGACATGTCTATCAAGTACACGAGAGCCATGTACACCAAGATGAGGAATAGGATGAGAAAAGCCACGCTATTTCGCACAAAGCGTACAACAGAGCACATTAAGTACCTTGTGTACTACCACAACAAGCCTGGCCATGATGATGAAGAAAGATTTTCCCGGTCAAAGCATGAATTCCAGGTTGTAGTTGAACCAGAGAATGAAATATACGAGTGTGAATGCAACCTCTGGATGCACACAGGTGAGCGGAAAAACAAACTCATTAAATAGCTAAACTAGTAGTATCATATCAAAATATATGAAACTCATTGCTGGCTCACAAACTATGTATTCTGCATTCAACACAAAAATGCAGGACTGTTCTGCCTTCACATCATGAACATAATGGACTACCTGAAGCCTGACAAATTTCCAAACAAGTATATCCTCAAACGGTACACAAAGACTGCAAAATCACAACCAATCTTTGATACAAGGGACTACAACACAACCGCACCGGATGGCAGCTCAAGGCTATCGAAGAAAGACATCTTGCTGTAGCTAAATTTGATGGTTAACAAGAAAGCGATGAGATGTGACCAGCAATATGACAGAGCCTACTATGTTCTGAAGAGGCTCGTGGAAGAGCTTGATGCAATACATTCAGCAAATCAAGCAGATGCTGATGAAAGGATGGCTGAAGAGGACGCTAAAATTGAAGATGACCTTCATTATTATGCAGCTAAAATGCTCAACGCCGCCGCTGAAGCCAACCAATGCAAGCAGGGTGATGGCCAATCAATGGAGCAGCGACAATAAGAGACGATGAAACTGCCATTGTATTCTGAAACAAAGGGTAGGAAGAAAATTTCTGCAGCAAAGAAAAGTGACAAGAGAGCTCAAATAAAGGCACCGCCTGCAGCAAGAGTCGTGCTCGATGAGAATGGAGTGCCACTTGGACACAGGAAATGTAGTGTGTGCAACCAGGTTGCGGGACACAACAAGCTGACCTGTCCAACACTCTTGGAAAGAAACAATGCCGAGGAGGTCAAGCAACCCAAATTTCAAAAACAGCAGCCCAGAGTTGTAGAACAAAAGAAGGGACCACACCCACAGAAAGAAAGCACCAAACTTTGTAGCATATGCAAGGAGTATGAACCACATAATGCAAGAACATGCCCGAAGCGCGGAGATGCTGAAAAGACAAGCAAAAAGCCAGAGAAGAAATAGAAAGCAAAACCTAGAGCCAGCAACAAGATAGTGGTGGAAGATGAAGAGGAAGACGAAGATGAAGACACCATCGAAGAAGAGGAAGATGGAAGAGGAAGAGGAAGAGGACGATGAAGAGGGAGAGGAAGAGGACGATGAACAGGAAGAGGTATATGTCAAGCAAAAACCACTACCACCAAAGCCTAGGAGGAGCGCAAGGCTCATGAACAGTTAGACTAGGTCAATTAAACATAGCAAACTTATTTCATGTCAATGTGCATAATGTTATTCCACTTTCGAAATAGTATTTTAGGAGAAGCTTACTTGAACTTCTATTGTTGAAGTTTCACAGAAATTATGCACTAGAAGTTCAAGTAAGCTTACTGCAGAACTCCTGGTATAGTATGAGAGGAGGTGCTTGTGATATATTGCAAGAAAGAGCAAGCAGTAATAAAATGAAAAATATACACTGTGAAGTTCAAGTAATATTATTGCAGAAGTCCTTGTATATTATGAGAGGAAGTGTTGTGCTGGTGATGTATTACATGCAAAGTGCAAGCAAGAACAAAAAAAATGAAAAATATAGACTATGAAGTTCAAGTAAGATTACAGTGGAAGTTCTGGTATATTATAGCAGGAGGTGCTGGTGTTGTATTCCATAAAAGAGCAACCAACAAATAATCATATAGTTTTGAAGTTCAGCTTAGCTTACAGAAGAAGTTCTGGTACATAAAATCGATGTAGGAAAAAAATATGCTTTAAAAAATAAAGTTTTGCCGTATGAACTAAGGTTAGCAAGCCTAAGACAACGTGCTCAGATGTGAAGTTCTGTTTGGATACGTGCAGAAGTTTATGTACAATGCCGAAAAAAGATAAAGAAATGTCAAGGAGTGTGTGAGAATATTTTTGCACAAAGTTATAGCTGAAATCCATTCGCACTTGAAAAAACACAAAAAACAAATATAGATTCTATGCAAAAGGCTACATATTGGTTGGGTTGAAAAATACCAATACATTACACAACACAGAATATCCTCTCCATCTGAAACCAGCAACCCAGCCACATTCTCAAAGCAGAAGTTCAAGTCTACGATCATATGTTGGGGCCCAAAAATAAACAACACAAAAAAACAAGCAGTTCAACCATAAACGAGGGAGAAGTTCAGGTACATCTGTTGGGGCAAAAACATGCAACACACGAATACTGAAAACGATGCAGTACATTGAAATTCACAAAGCCAAATCATTCTTCACACCAAATACATTTGTCCACAGTATCATAAGTAAATAGTGCTGCACCTATAGATACACAAATCACTAAAACATTCTTACAACCAAATCTTTACGGAATTGTTCCAATCATTATCAAACCTAAAAATCTGCACGGAATCAAATCTACAATGAAACTTATGCTTCGAGTTCATGGGCCAAAGGACTGGATCTCTTTAGGGAGCTCTGAACGAATAACTTCATTCTTCTCGCTAAACATAAGAGTGTGCATGAACTCAGCCTTCCAGTCATCTGCAGCAGCCTGTAAACAAAGAAAATGAAACGATGGTTTAGTAACAGATAACTAAAACCACAGCAGGAGCGTCTCAGCAAAAACATACAAGAAAAGTGAAAGGATGATGAGACAAGAACAAGGACAAAACATACTTCCACATCACCAAAATCTTCAACAATCTCATCACCATCATATGAAGAGCATAACTTCACGGCAAAGAAACCACAATCATTATTCTTCTGCCTTGGAACATCGATAAAAGTCGGCCTCTTTGCAATAGTCACCCAGTTAGGCTGCTTGCTCGCTTTGTTCACAGCCTTGTCGTACACCTCCTTGAGCAACCCAACAAATCTCTTGATCTGCCAGAAATAACAAAATAAGATGAAGTCAAAAACATGTTAACCAAAATAGTTAAGTTCAGGTACATAAAAAGCGACACTTGCATAAGATCCAGCTAAACAAATAGTAGAAGTTCAACTTCCAAATGATAGTCAGTTCAAGAAGTATTACCAAAACAGAGACAACAACATATTTTGTCAACAAAAGGCATAATAAACTTCATGTCAAACAAGAGAATGTGAAAGGAGGTTCAGGCTAAGAAACACTCACGATATTTTGATAGTCCCCGTGGAAACTCGTTCGCGACGTTTCCATATTAGCGTAAGGAAGTGAATCAAGGATGTCAATGCTCCCACGATATGTATTCACCACATACACAATGTAGTGCGCCATTGTGCCAATTGGCTTGAATAGTATCAAGAAAATCTGCCAAGAATGAAAGGACCGGTGGACACAAACTATAAAGCATATGTACTGAAGAACTGGCATGAACAAAAACTTCTTGACAAACTCAGCTAAAGGATTCACATGAAATTAAAAAAAGCAAGAGTTATGAAAACCTAACCAGCTTTGCGTTAAAAAGGTCTTCTTCCTTGCGAACAAACATTGGGAGGAGACCAACAGATTTTTTTGCATCAAGCTTTGGAACTGTTGCAGCGAAGAAATCATACTCCAGGCAGTATTGTGCATTCACAAAAACACAATTAAAACACCTCCCAAATGCCACTACAACAAAACTAAGGCAAAATAAGGGAGATAGGGGTGCAAAGAACTAAAACCTGTATGAAGTAGGGACTAAGTACAACCCTGTCAGCACTAGTGAATATCTCAGAGGTCTCCGGCTTATCCTTCCAAAAATTTATGAGATAATCCATTATGTCTCCTTCCATCTGCTGCCCTTCACCGAAAAGAGTATAAAGGACACATCCTGCGAGGTCAGTCACATTCGCAGGGATGCTAAACATGCAATAGCTTGTCCTGCAGAATACAAAAGGATGGTAAAAATATATATTAGAAGTTCAGATACAACAACAAACATAAGTTCAGATACTATAACTCAAAAGGCAAGAGGAGACATAAAACAAAAGTTCAGATACTACAACAACGGCAGTTCAGACAATATAACAACAGAAGTTCAGACACTATAACTCCAAGGCAAGGGAGAAAATAAACAGAAGTCCACATACTACAACAACAGAAGTTCAGACACAGAGTATCATCTCTGGCAGCAACAAAGTTAAGGAGAAGAAAACTCACTCTGAATACCTCTCCAGACCCTCTTCACTAAGCACATACTTTTTCAACTTCCGGGCCTCGGATAGATGAGGGTAACTCTATTTTTTGGGGGAGCGACAGGAGAATGCCACTTCAAAGGCAATCTTGATGCTCTCTTGGAGGAAGTAATGTTGCCAGACTCAACTGCCGGTTTCCTCCCGGTGATGACATCATTCTTCTCACCTCTCCCAGCAACAGTACCAACAACAGATTTACCATTCTTCGGGTAAGCAATCTTCTCAAAATCATCATCAGATGAAATCACTTCTGCTTCGGCTGCTTCGACTGCACCAACCTTCCTGGAGCAAGGGGTTTTTAGACCACCACGAATACCACCAGCCTGCTTCCCCAACTTGGAAGGAATAAGGGTTCAAGGTCTATCATCTTCTATCGGAATTGTACTCATTGATTCCTCCCTAGGCTGGTATTCCTTTGACCCGAGGAATGAGTAGTGGTAATCGGTCAAGTCCAACGGATCCACTGTCAAAAGAAAAGGAAGAGAAAACATCACCATTAAATATAACCAAAGTTCACAAACAACGCAATGTGCAGTCCAACTAATAAAGATGACATGGTTACTACTCAAGCTGACCTAAAAAATTACTTGCATTAAAAAACTAAATGATGTTCAGGCACAACCAAAAGGCACAGTTCAAGATAAACCAATGAACTGGAAAACATTCAACTACAGCTAACAAAACCATAGAAAGGCACCATCTCTGAAGTTCAAGTAGAAAGAAATGCTCATGTCCAAGTAAGCAATGGAAGGAACGAAATTACTGAAACAAAACACACAAGCAAAATGAAAAAGATAGAAATGAAGTTCATGTACAAGAAAAATGCTCCTCTCCATCTGAAACCAGTAGCCCAGCCAGATCTCAAGCAGAAGCCCAAGTTCAAAGAAAATATGAAGTTCAGGTAGAATAAAAGATGCAGTGTAGGTAAGCAGTCCAAGTTCCAATACTTACATGTGTAGTAGCCAAATAGAGCTTGGAAGTTTGTCTCAAACAGGTTAGAAGAAACGATTGAGTACAGCCACGTCTTCCTGATATCCGCGATATTTCCATGGGAATAATTTGCAAGAACCCCATCATGATACGAATTAACATTCATAAACATGAAGAATCCGCAGTCGATACTGCCATCAAACACAGTAAAAAGAATAGTGTTAGAATAGAAAAAGAAAGCCAACGAATAAAACACGTCGCAGCTTAAGTACAACTACAGATAAACATAAGTGATAAAGAGAAAAGTGGAACTCATACTTACTTTGCTGCTGGGGCACATCAATACAATCCAGAGGGAAATGGTCGATGGTAAGAGGACTGAAGGGTGTCTCCCTGTCGTTGCTGGCATCGCTCCAAAGCTTCTTGATGTTATCGGTCATCCGCTGAAACAGGCGTACCGCACATTCACCGTCTGGTCCATAATAGGAGTCAAGAAGCTGGAACCTTGAATTCTTCAGGTCAAGAAATATCGAAACCCAATGACCAACACCACCCATGGAAGCAGGAATCTCAGGCGGGTCAAAAGTGGAGAAAACAACCTGAAGCAACATAAACACACGAATCATTAAAAACTGAGAATTAATATCAAACGGTACAAAGAAAAAAAAACAAATATTAACTCAGTGAATCGCAGTGCAAAACTAATATAGAGGCAAAGAACAAGATATTGCATACCTAATCATGTGCATCCATGCTATCTGGACCACTCGCCAAGAAGTACTTCCTCACACGGGAATCAAATTGACCTCTGAGAATCTTGTCCTAAAATAATGCAAATACCACCAACATATGAAAAATACATAAATGAGACAAACAAGTTTTAACTAAAATGGTAAGGAACAAAATAGAAAATAAATCACTATATGGTTGACTTACACAAACCCAATACGGCAGGATGAGTTTATCCGATCCCTGGTACTTCGCACGTAGACAGTAGAGTGCAACCTCAGCCACATTAGACCGAAGCATTTCGCGAGGAGCAAAAGATATTGCGGCATCCTCAACAGAAGCTTCACACTCATTGTTTTGGAACATAATCATTGATCTAAAACAAAAGCAATAGAAAGTAAAACAAGTTCAGCATCAGGAACTCAGGAAGTTCATAACACATGTTAGCATAGAAGTTCAGCTATATCACAACAGGCAGTACAGTACAAAATAGGCCAGAAGTTCAGCACCAGAGAAGTAAAATAAGAAGTTCAGGTACATATAGTAAAGAAGTTCAGGTATGAAACCACAGGCAGTTCACAGGGGGTACATCGATGATGTAAATATTGACCAGCTGTACTCACCTCTTGGAACGATTATTCTTAAGCCTAGTTACACTGTAACAAAAGTCATCAACCTTCTTTCGGACAATATCAAGGTCGCTATCTGCTCACCAAAAGAAATAGAAATTAAGAGCAACACTCAATCACGTAGATTCATGATAGTTTCAATTAAGAGCAACATTCAAGCACAACATTCAAAACACAAGCACATCTCAGGTGCTACATCAGAAAAGATAAAACCACAGGATCATAGACATCACAACCCATGCATTACAAACCTTCACCCACATAGAATATAGGTTCACTTAACAATCTTTACAACCACACGACAAACAACAAAACCAGAAGTTCAACTTAGACCACACAGGCAGTTCACAGGGGATATCATGGACTAAATCAAACAACAAAAGGGAGGGGGATGGGGAAAGAAGAGAGAAGCATGCTCCTCTCTTAATGGATCCTTGCCTAGACCAGTGGCAGCACTAGAATGATCAACCTCCTCTCCATAGCTATCGCTTTCAGTCTCTTCGTCGTCATGTCCAGTAGACGTTGCAGCGTCGTCGGGAAGGACAGCAGCAGCAGCCGGGGCAGCTAGAGAATCTGAAACAACAAAAACAGTTGGATGTGTTTGAACATCATCAACAACAACTGATGGCTCTGCTGTAGGAGACTTCTCCGAGCTTGCAGCAGCACTACCACCAATCTCAACAACAGGCTCAACAGGATCTTTCTCCAAAATGATGTCTCCAGTTGTCTTGCCCCGCTCAACATCAGAAACCTCAGCGCCAATGGACGATTGAGATTCAGTCAGGTCCACCCCATCGGAGCAGCCGGTGCCTGAGACGGACTTGTCTGCAACCTTTTCTGGAGGAACACTAACATCATCATTCTGCAGCAAAGAACAGAAAGTCATTACAAAGGGCCACATAGCGATAAAATGCACAAACAAGTAAAATAAAAAAATGAGACAAATGGACAAGAAAAATGGTACCTTATTTTCACTGCCATGAACCTCATCAACTAATACATCACTAACGGGAGCAGGTTCATGCACAGGGGCAGCTTCATGCACAGGAGCAGCTTCATGCGCAGGTAAAACATCCTCCTCAACCCTAGCACCATCATCAATAGCCTACAAAAAAATCATGTAGAAAACAAATACCTAATGAGCAGAAGTTCACATTGCATAATCAGAGAAGATCAGTTATCACAACTGACACATAATGGAAGTCCAAATATAGTAAACATAGCAGGTCAGCTATCAAACTACTCTAAGATACAAAAGGGAACAAAAAGGGCCAGTCATCGAAGTCGTGGAAGTTCAGGTGCTGTAGCACTTGAAGTTCAGGTTCTATAAACAGAGAAGGTCAACTAGGAACACTAGTGCCAAAAAGAAACAGTTTACGACACATGAAACCGATAACGGTCGCCTATGACTACAAACAGTAATAACTGAAAGCTAACATTGAACATTAGTGCAAAGAAATATCAAAAGCCAACATAAACAAACCTCTTTGGTATGCTCCACGTGGCCTCCTTCACGACCCAAACGAACAGAATCCTACCTCTGAATCTGTCTCACAACAACACTTGCCTCATCTTCAAAGGCTTGCAACGAGCATCCTGCATTTCCTTGAACAGCCCAACGCTAGTCCGGAGGTGGGAAGTACTCTGACGAAGCTCTTCAAGAAATCTAGCTTCAATAGATAAGACCGGCTTCAAAGACTCAGCATCAAATCCGTGTCCGGGAGGAAGAATCCCATCAACGCGACTAAGACGCTCAACAGTTGAAGGAACACGAGCCAACTCCCAACAAACAGTTTCAAGAAGACCGTCAATCTTAATCAGCGAAACATTGGCAGCTTCAAACAGATTCCGTAAAGACACGCCACCTGCAACACTCACACGGGCAGAAGAACCTCCTGGATCTACAGGGGGCACCAGTATTAACATCCCGCGAGAATTCAAATCTTGGGGAAGTTCCACTCCCTAGGCCGGCGGAACAAGGCATAGTTAGAACAGGACGTTCAATAACCCTAAAGAACACAACCTCAGCCTGTGTCTTCTACTACATACAAAAACAAAAGTCAACGCGCCAGAAAACAAATGAATGAACATGGGAACAAAAATATAGAAGACAGTACCAGAAGTTCAAGTTAAACTACACAGGAACGAATGATGCATATAAACACTCACAGGCAGTCTCCCAAACACCCAGTTGGTTTGGTCATCATCACCCTTCTTGACCAAGTCAGCCGCAACAAGCTCAAGAAGCTTGACCTGATCCATGAAATTGATGCGAGGGGTCCTCAAGTCAATATTAGGCGTCTTGCCAATGATAAGGCAGTCCATATACATAAGAAGCGACACGATGGCACAACCTGTGACAGCTTTTCCTCTGCTAGTACCTTGCTGATACCTAACAACATCACTCCAAATATCGTTAACAACCAACTGGCAGTAGTCCATATCTGCCATATCCTCAAACACAGGATTCTCAGCCATTGCTACCTCCTTGGACACTCGTGTAGACATTCCAGGGATAACCACCTTCATGAAAACAATCAGGTAAAACACCTGCAGAGCAAGATCACCCTTCGTCTCATCCTTCACAAGTTCCGCGAGGATACTCCGCAGATCCTTTGTCTTGATGTCGTCAGTCCTAGCGTACCCAAGCTTGTGTTTCAACCTCATAACAGCATCATCAAACCCATCATTCGAGGGCCGAGGAGGGGTACAACTACCTTGAGGGAATCCAAACAGATGGTGAATAGCATCACTTGTAATACGCAGAACTTTGTTCGCCTCACCCATGTCAAGAATCATGGTTTTAGGGTCGATCCTCATGTAGATGTTGCCCTTCAAAGGACGAGAAATATTGGAATCAACCTTCAAAGCAAACACACAACCAAAACCAGCCTTGATAACCCTTGTCTTGTGCCTAGCCTGAAGCATTTTCGCACATGCCTTGACCTCTCCTAGTGAGCAGCGAACCGTCTTGTTAAAACATTTCTCCTCACCTCCTCCTTGGCCACCTTCTTCGGGCGCTTTGCCTCCTCTCTTCCTCCTCTTAGGACGGTCCACAAGCTGATACTGAAAAAATGCAATGACAAGCAAGAAAGGCAGAACAATGAGACACACAAGTTTCACCAAAATTCCACTAATGCCTACATACGCAGTACATTTCAGAAGTCCAACTATGTCTACATAGGCAGTACAACCATGTATGACCAGAAAGTAAAGATGCTTTCAAACTGTTGGAAATTTATAAAAGCAGAAGTTCTACCATGTACACCAAGGCTGTAACAGCCCGGATGTAACTTTCCCAATTTGTACTCTAACTCTTGCCGTTTCCGGTGTTAAGTTATATTTATTTCTCGGGTTCGGGTCTTTGTCTCCGTGTGTTGTTGTCTTTTTCATGCATCTCATATCATGTCATCATGTGCATTGCATTTGCATACGTGTTCGTCTCATGCATTCGAGCATTTTTCCCGTTGTCCGTTTTGCATTCCGGCGCTTCGTTCTCCTCCGGTGGTCATTTCTAGCTCTCTTTCGTGTGTGGAGATTAAACATTTCCGGATTGGACCGAGACTTGCCAAGCGGCCTTGGTTTACTACCGTAGACCGCCTGTCAAGTTTCGTACCATTTGGACTTCGTTTGATACTACAACGGTTAACCGAGGGACCGAAAAGACCTCGTGTGTGTTGCAGCCCAACACCCCTTCAATTTGGCCCAAAACCCACCAAACTCTGCTCCATCATCTAGATCGTTCGATCACGATCGCGTGGCCGAAAACCGCACCTCATTTGGACTCTCCTAGCTCCCTCTATGCCTATTTAAAGGCCCCTCCGTTTTTCGGATCGTCTCCTCCCCCGAAACCCTAAAAAAAGAGATCTCCGCCGCCGCCGGACAACGTCTGCGCCAAGCCGGACGTGTCCGGATCCGCCGCCGCCTACCGCCGCCCGCCACGTGGCGCTCGCTTGTCCCCGCCGCGGCCGCGGCCCGGGAGCCCGAGGCCGGCCCCCGCGGCCCACATCGCCGCCCGCCGCCGCCTTGCACCAGCCCCGCCTCCTTCCTCGTCGCTGGGCCACCGCACCGCCGCCTCCATCGCCGCCGGCCACCGCCTCCTCTTCCCGACGCCGTCCCGACGCCGGCCGGCGCCAGCCGCCTCCGCCACTGTGGCGGCAAGGCCACGCCGCCACCGCCCCGCTCCGGCGAGCTCCACCGGCGCCGCCCCGGCCCCTTCCTCTCCCCGGACGGCCTCCTCCTCTACTCCGGCAAGAACTCCGGCGAACAGGAAATCCGGCGACCTCGATTTCCGCGCCGTCCAGATCTGGATCTGAGGATCCCCCGGTTGACTCTTGTCCCCCGAACCCTAATTTTTATGCATACTTTGACCTGTGATATCTCCGCATCCGTAGCTCCGATTTGGACATATAGTATATCAAAATGTTCGTCTCGATGAGTACATCATTTCATTCCATTGCATCATTTTCATTTGAGTGCATCTTGATGCCCGAAATGCTGTTAGAAGGAGGCTTCGTGAGTTAATTGTCAGATCTGCTAGTTCATCTTAGACTTTTGTCATTTTTGCCATGATTGTTGTGTGCATGATATGCCCATGAGTCCTATAGATGTTTTGTTAAGAATTTTTTTATCTTTCCAGAGGTGCAACCCATGCATTTTTGTGATGTGTGTGGTGATTTGCGCAAGCTTTCAAAGTGAGGCACCCGGTAAATCTGTTTTCTGGGACTTGTAGCTTTCATTAAGTCTGGGATTATTTAGTTCATGATGCCATATGTTCATGCTATTTCCTAGTGATCCGTGCCTTTTTTGAGGATGATCAGTAAAGGAGTTTTGTTAATCTTGTTATGCTCTATCCATCCATGTCTTTGTTTGAAATTATGGAGCACCCTAGCTTGAGTCAGCCAAGCTCTACTTTTGCTTCGTTGCGAATCTGGGCAGATCGTCAACTTGTTTGCGATTTTGCCGATGTTATTGTAGTTGATACGTGCATGCTATGCCATTGTTCTTGACATGTCTAGCTTGTATTTTGTGCCTTCTTAAAGGATGTATGCTTGTGTTGCCATGACTTGCACCGTAGTGTGTGCATCAAGCTCGTAAACATGCCTTCGTGAGTTATGTTTCAGCATGTCCCAGTTTTCACTAAGTCTGAAAACTGATTATGTTTTTGCTATGTTCGTGTGCTTGTTAGTATATTTTGTGATCCCTTTTGGCTCAAGGTCACTAAGGGACTTTTGTTAAGCTTGTTGAGTAGCTCCATGCCATGTCTTTCTTTGTCATGTTCAGGTCCTGTAGCATGTTGTTTTGTTGCTCCGAAGAGGGCTATATGATCTGAAATTCCAGACAAGTATTAATTTCACCAAGTCTGAGATCTGTTTACCATTTGCGTTTTTGCCATGCTTGTTTGAACCTCCTAATGGATGAATTGGCCGTACCTCAGTGCTAGGCTTTTGTTAAGCATCTTGTGTGCATCCCTGCCATGTATTTTGTTGTCATGTTTGGATGCTGTAGCATGTTCATCTCATTACATTTAGATGCCTACTTGCTGTAAATCGCAGACCGGTGTCATTTTTGAATCGCTTGCCATTTCCAAACCGTAACTCCGATTCCGGCGTTCTTTATATCGTTTTCAAGCGATTTCATCTCATATTTCCAGTGGCACCCTTGGAATTCCAAGTTGAGGCCTGGTTCATGCATTTCCCATCACATCTTGCATTTTGCATCCCGCATCGCATCCCGCATAGCATATCATCTTTGCATCGTGTTGTTTGAGTTTGTACGTGGTTGATTGTATCCTTGTTGCTTGTTTGTATTGTTTGGGTAGAGCCGGGAGACGAGTTCGCTAACGAGGAGCCCGTTGAGTTTGCTCTTGAGGATCCAGTCAACTTTGACAACTGTGCAGGCAAGATGATCATACCCTCGAAATCACTACTATCTTTGCTATGCTAGTTTGCTCGCTCTTTTTCTATGCCATTGCTACGATGCCAACAACTTTCTTGCAAGCCTCCCAAATTTCCATGTCAAACCTCTAACCCACCATTGTCCTAGCAAACCATTGATTGGCTATGTTACCGCTTTGCTCAGCCCCTCTTATAGCGTTGCTAGTTGCAGGTGAAGATCGGAGGCCGTTCCTTGTTGGAACATCTTTTATTTACTTGTTGGGATATCATTATATTGCTATGTTATCTTAATGCATCTATATACTTGGTAAAGGGTGGAAGGCTCGGCCTCTCGCCTAGTGTTTTGTTCCACTCTTGCCGCCCTAGTTTCCGTCATATCGGTGTTATGTTCTCAGATTTTGCGTTCCTTACCTGGTTGGGTTATAATGGGAACCCCTTGATAGTTCGCCTTGATTAAAGCTTTTCCTGCAATGCCCAACCTTGGTTTTACCATTTGCCACCTAGCCTTTTCTTTCCCTTGGGTTCTGTAGACTCAAGGGTCATCTTATTGGGATTTGTTGGTCCAAACTAGAGTCTTGTGCAGCGCCCCCTCGGGGAAACTCGAGGTTTGGTTTTAGTTGTATGGAGCGCTCATCTGAGTGTGCCCTGAGAAAGAGATATGTGCAGCTCCTATCGGGATTTGTCGGCACATTCGGGCGGTGTTGCTGGTCTTGTTTTAACCTGTCGAAGTGTCTTGAGTTACCGAGATACCGAGTCTGATCGGAACGTCTTGGGAGGAGGTCTATTCCTTCGTTGACCGTGAGAGCTTATCATGGGCTAAGTTGGGACTCCCCTGCAGGGATTGAACTTTTGAAAGCCGTGCCCCCGGTTATGGGCAGATGGGAATTTGTTAATGTCCGGTTGTAGATAACTTGAATCTTAAATTAATTAAAATGAATCAACTGAGTGTGTTACCGTGATGGCCTCTTCTCGGCGGAGTCCGGGAAGTGGACACGGTGTTGGAGTAATGTTTGCGCAGGTCTCCAAGATTGCCAGGCCTCTGACTAATTTGTTGCATAAGGGTGTCAAGTTCGACTGGACAGACAAGTGTCAGGAAAGTTTCCAGGCGCTCAAAGACAAGTTGACTTCTGCCCCCGTGCTTGCACCACCTGATACTAAGAAGGACTTCGTCATTTACTGCGACGCTTCCCGCCAAGGATTAGGCTGTGTCCTAATGCAGGAGCGCAGAGTGATTGCTTATGCCTCTCGTCAATTGTGCCCTCACGAAGAAAACTACCCGGTTCACGACCTTGAGCTTGCTGCTGTCATTCATGCACTGAAGCAGTGGCGACATTACCTTCTCGGTAATCGTTGCGAGATCTTCACCGACCATCAAAGTCTGAAGTATCTGTTTACTCAGCCAGATTTGAACCTACGCCAGCAAAGATGGATGGAGACTGTTGCAGACTTTGACGTGGATATATCATATACCCCCGGCAAGGCTAATGTGATGGCTGATGCCTTGAGCCGCAAGTCTTACTGCAACCACCTCCAGGTTCATAAAGTTCAGCCCTCGCTTACCGAAGAATTTAGAAGGCTGAACCTCCATATTGTTCCTCCGGGATCACTCGCTCCCCCTCCCGAAGATTTTCCCAAACGGAACCTCCATGTTGTTTCCAAGGGTTCTCTCAATACCCTGGTTGCGAAACCAGATCTTGTGGACACCATCAAATGGATACAGAAATGTGACGATGAAGTCCTCAAGATTAAGTGCGACCTCAAAAGGGGAAAGCCCTCATTCTTCACGATCGCCGACGATGGCGCCTTGTATTTCAAAGGCCGCTTAGTGGTACCATGTTCGAAGAAAAACCTGGATAAGACTAAAAGGGTTATGCAAGAAGCCCATGATACGCCTCTGTCCATCCATCCTGGTAGTACAAAGATGTACCAGGATATTCGGCAAAGATTCTGGTGGTCTAATATGAAGCAGGACATTGCTCGTTATGTTGCTGAGTGTGACATTTGTCGCCGAATCAAAGTAGAGCATCAAAGGCCTGCTGGGACTCTGCAACCTATCTCTATTCCTGAATGGAAATGGGACCATGTTGAAATGGACTTCGTCACTGGATTTCCCAAATCGCAGAAAGGTAATGATGCTATTCTTGTCATCATTGACCGGCTTTCCAAAGTTGCCCATTTTCTGGCGGTCAAAGAGACAATCACTGCTAGTCATCTTGCTACTCTCTACATGGCCAGAATTGTTTCACTTCACGGTATCCCACTGGTTATCAGTTCAGACCGTGGCAGTTTATTCACTTCAAGGTTTTGGGCGAGTTTCCAAGAAGCTATGGGGACTCATCTATCGTTCAGTACTGCGTTCCATCCTCAGTCGCAAGGGCAAGTTGAACGTGTCAACCAAGTTCTCGAAGACATGCTTCGAGCTTGTGTAATCTCATTCGGCAAGAAATGGGAGGAATCTCTTCCATATGCCGAGTTCTCTTATAATAATAGCTATCAAGCTAGTCTGAAGATGTCCCCCTTCGAAGTGCTTTATGGACGAAAGTGTCGAACCCCTCTGAACTGGTCAGAAACTGGGGAACGCCCACTCTTCGGTCCGGATATTATCCAACAGGCCGAAGAACAAGTTCGCATTATTCGCGAGAATCTCAAGACTGCTCAGTCACGTCAGAAAAGTCAGTATGACCGTCATCACCAAGACATGGTCTATCAACCTGGCGAAAAGGCTTATCTTCGAGTTACACCAATGAAGGGTGCACACCGCTTCGGGATCAAAGGAAAGTTAGCTCCCCGCTATATCGGTCCCTTCACTATTCTAGAGAGGCGTGGAAAGGTGGCATATCAACTGGAGCTTCCGCCGAACCTTTCTCAGGTTCACGATGTGTTCCACGTGTCACAACTCCGACGCTGCTTCAAGGACCCAATCCGAGCAGTGGACCATGAAGTGCTCGAATTGCAACAGGACCTCTCCTATAAAGAGCATCCGGTCCGCATTCTCGACCAAGCTGAACGCCGCACACGTCAGAAGGCGATCAAATTCCTCAAAGTCCAGTGGTCGAATCACTCTGAAGAGGAAGCCACTTGGGAACGCGAGGATCGCCTGCGTGATGAATACCCCGCACTGTTTCCTTCTACCTCCTAAATCTCGGGACGAGATTTCTTGTAGTGGAGGAGTTTTGTAACGCCCGGGTAATTAAGCTACAGTGAACCTCTGCTAATGATGCCACGTCACCTCGATTACTGTTCCTAGACTCGTGTTAGTTCGAAACTGATTCAAATTAAATTTCAAAATCAACCAAAGAATAAAAGTTTTCAAATATTAAAACAAAAATGTTCGGGGGTTGTCAAATATTACAAGGTTAATTATGGTGGGGTGCACACATTTTTATAAAGTGTCTGAATATTTTAAAATGAAATAAAACAGAAGAGAAAATAAATTAAGAAAAGAAAAATAAAACAAAGGAGAAGGAAACCCCCCCCCCTGGCCAAACTGGGCCAAGCCCACCTGGCCCAGCCGGCCAGCCCCTGGCCCGGCCCACCCCCTCACTCCCATAACCCCCCCCGGTCGGCGGAAACCCTAGCCGACACCCCATTCCCCCCGATCCCCTTCTCCTCCCTCCCCCGCCGATCTGGATCAGGATCCGCCCGATCTCGTCGCCCCCGACGTTGGCGCCCCACCCCACCGGCGCTCGTCCTCCTCCCCTCCTCCCCGACCGGCCGCGCAGGACGCCCGAACCCCCCCTCGTCGCCTCGGGACCGTCCCCGACTCCCACCTCGCCGGATCCGCATCGCCGGACGGCCGCCGCCTCGACCTCCTCCCCGCCGGACGCCCCCGACCGCCCCCGAGCCCGCTTCCGAGACCCCACGCGTTCCCCCCGTGAGCTCTTCCCTCCCCTGCTTCGCTCTGTAGCCGTAGGGGTCGACCCCCGCGCTCGGTCGCCATGGCCGGAGCTCGCTCCGGCGCCGCGCTCGTCGCGCTCCGGCTCGCGCCGGCTCACCGCGCCCCACGTACCCCCCTCCCCTCGCACCTCCTCCGCTCGGTCGAGGCCCCCCTCCTCTTCCCCCTCGTTCCCCTCCGTACCCGAGCGCCCCCGTCGCGGATCTCGTCGCCGGCGCCCTTCCGGTGACCAAATGGTCACGGGGCCGAGCCCCTTGTGCTTAGCGCGTCGCGCAGCCCCCCTGGCCTTCCCGTTAGCCCCGTAGCGCGATCCCGACGCGGTCCCGAATCCCACCGCCGCCTCCGCCGCTCGCCGGCGTCGTTTCCGGCCAAGTCCGGCCGTGCCTCTGCCACCGTTGGACGCGGCATCCTCTCCACGTTCGAACGCACCCGCCCGCGGCCATTTTTGCCGCCGGACGGCGAATCCCGGCGAGGTCCGGCGCCCCTCCGCCGCGGGAACGCTCCCCGGAGCTCCCCAACGCCGGCCGCCGACGTGGCCGACCTGGGGCCACCCCTGGGTCACTGACCCGTGGGCCCTAGGGGCCCGGCCGGCCTGTTGACCCGGTCAGCCTTGCTGACTGGACCGGCCATGCCACTGACCGCAGGCCCCCCCAGAACGTTAAAAATAAAAATAAATGTTAATTAAAATATTAATTAATTAATTAAGTAAATACTTAATTTAATTAATCCTGATTAATTAACCTAATGGCTAATTAACCTAATTAACTATTGTTAATTAACTAACAGAGTATGACGAACGGGACCCACCTGTCAGGTTGACCAAGTCAACCCTGTTGACTGCTGACGTCAGCATGACATCATGCTGACGTCATAAATTCATTTTTCGAATTAAATAATTAATTAATTAAATTCCAGAAATTAATAAAATCTTTAGAAAATCATATCTTTTAATCCGTAACTCGGATTAAAATATTTTCAACATGAAAGTTGCTCAGAACGACGAGACGAATCCGGATACGCAGTCCGTTCGTCCGCCACACACCCCTAACCTATCGAACCCGCAACTTTCCCCCTCCGGCTCCTCTGCCCGAAATCACGAAACACCGGGAATACTTTCCCGGATGTTTTCCCCCTTAACCGGTACCACCTCATACCACGTTAGGGCACGCCTAGCATCGTTACTTGTCATGTCATGCTTCACTATGCATATGCTTGCATTATATTTATTGTTTCTTCCCCCTCTTCTCTCTCTAGACGCCGAGACCGACGCCGCTGCTACCCCGTACGACTACGGTGTTGACGAACCCTCTCTCTTGCCAGAGCAACCAGGCAAGCCCCCCCTTTGATCACCAGATATCGCCTACTCTTCTCTATACTGCTTGCATTAGAGTAGTGTAGCATGTTACTGCTTCCCGTTAATCCTATACTGATGCATAGCCTGTCCTTGCTACTACTGTTGTTACCTTTACCTGCAATCCTAATGCTTAGTATAGGATGCTAGTATTTTCATCAGTGGCCCTACATCCTTGTCCGTCTGCCATGCTATACTATCGGGCCGTGATCACTCGGGAGTTGATCACGGGTATATACTATATGCTTTATACATGATACATGTGGTGACTAAAGACGGGTCGGCTTGTGGAGCACCCGTGAGTGATTCACGGATTGGGGGCTGAAAGGACCTTTGTCCCAACGGCCCTCTGTGTGGATCTTTGAGGCGGAGCGACAGGGCAGGTTCCGACCACCTAGGAGATAGGTGGGCCTGGCCCTGGTCGGCGTTCGCGGATACTTAACACGCTTAACGAGATCTGGGTATTTGATCTGAGTCTGGCCATTTGGTCTATACGCACTAACCATCTACGCGGGAGTAGTTATGGGTAGCCCGGCGTCGTGGTATTAGCCGAAGCCTTCTTGACGTCAGCGATGGAGCGGCGCGCGCTGGATTGGACTGGAACGCCACTAGGCTAGGTCTGCTTCCGGCCGCCCACGCAACATGCAGGTGTGCTAAGGGCGATGGGCCCAGACCCCTGGGCGCTTAGGATTAGACCGGCGTGCTGACCTCTCTGTTGGTCTAGGTGGGGCTGCGACGTGTTGATCTTCCGAGGCCGGGCATGACCCAGGAAAGTGTGTCCGGCCAAATGGGATCGAGCGTGTTGGGGTATGTGGTGCACCCCTGCAGGGAAGTTAATCTATTCGAATAGCCGTGATCTTCGGTAACAGGACGATTTGGAGTTGTACCTTGACCTTATGACAACTAGAACCGGATACTTAATAAAACACACCCTTCTAAGTGCCAGATACAACCGGTGGTCGCTCTCTCACAGGGCGACGAGGGGAGGATCATCGGTTAGGATTATGCTATGCGATGTTACTTGGAGGACTTCAGTCTACTCTCTTCTACATGCTGCAAGATGGAGGTGGCCAGAAGCGTAGTCTTCGACGGGATTAGCTATCCCCTCTCCTTTTCTGGCTTTCTGCAGTTCAGTCCATCGATATGGCCTTTACACATTTACCCATGCATATGTAGTGTAGCTCCTTGCTTGCGAGTACTTTGGATGAGTACTCACGGTTGCTTTCTCCTCCTTTTCCCCCTTTCCTTTCATTCTGGTTGTCGCAATCAGATGCTGGAGTCCAAGAGCCAGACGCCACCGTCGACGACGACTCCTACTACACCAGAGGTGCCTACTACTACGTGGTGCCCGCTGACGACGACCAGGAGTAGTTAGGAGGATCCCAGGCAGGAGGCCTGCGCCTCTTTCGATCTGTATCCCAGTTTGTGCTAGCCTTCTTAAGGCCAACTTGTTTAACTTATGTCTGTACTCAGATATTGTTGCTTCCGCTGACTCGTCTATGATCGAGCTCTTGTATTCGAGCCCTCGAGCCCCCCTGGCTTGTAATATGATGCTTGTATGACTTATTTTATTTGTAGAGTTGTGTTGTGATATCTTCCCGTGAGTCCCTGATCTTGATCGTACACGTTTGCGTGTATGATTAGTGTACGATTGAATCGGGGGCGTCACAGTTCTCTAGTTTCTCGCTCGTGCTTTGTCTCCTCTTCTCGCTCTCTTTTGCGAATAAGTTAGCCACCATATTTGCTAGTCGCTTGTTGCAGCTCCACTCATATTTAACCCCTTGTCATTCCTATAAGCTTAAATAGTCTTGATCGCGAGGGTGCAAGATTGCTGAGTCCTTGTGGCTCACAGATCACTATTACACCAGATGCAGGGCCTGATGATTCCGCTCCAGGAGACGCGTATGAGCTCAAGTGGGAGTTCGACGAAGACTCTGAACAATACTACGTTTCCTTTCCCGATGATCAGTAGTGGTGCCCAGTTGGGGGTGATTGGGACCGTGTCGCTTGTTGGGTTCTCTTTTATTTTGGCGCCGTAGTCGGGCCATGAGTGTTTGGATGATGTAATGTTATTTATGTACTTGATTGACGTGGCGAGTGTAAGCCAACTATGTTATCTCCCCTTTTATTATTATTACATGGGATGTTGTGAAGATTGCCTAACTTGCGACATATGCCTTCAATGCGATTATGTCTCTAAGTCGTGCCTCGACACGTGGGAGCTATAGTCGCATCGAGGGTGTTACAAGTTGGTAATCAGAGCCTTCCCCGACCTTAGGAGCCCCATTGCTTGATCATTTTTAGCAGCCGAGTTGTGTCTAGAAAAATGTTTTGAGTCATTTAGGAATTATATATCGGAGAGCTTAGGAATTCTTTTTACTTCCCAGTCTCCTCATCGCTCTGGTAAGGCATCCTGACGTAGAATTTTGACTCTTCTCTTCTCAAATTTCACTAATTTTTTTTAGGATCACGCGAGTATCTTGGAATCGTTCCGATGGTTTTATGATGAGAACATTGTCTTGGTGCCTCCTGTCAGGGATTTAGTGGAAGTGTCCCGGGGAGTTGAGCTCTGAGGTGTTGTCATCATAATTTTATCGTTGCAATTCTGGAATACTTGAGATATTTTCGCCGACATCGAAAATCTCTTTTATGCAGTTCGTTGGTGAGATAACCTCGACGCCACCCAGTACTGGGGCGGGAGTTCGGGAGTATCGCCATAACTTGTATAACGGATGCTTTTCGAAGGTTGAGGTAGATGGTTTCCGAAGGTTTCTTGGTTATGTGTTGAAGGATGGATACAGCTGGATGTAGGAATTGCTAGTTTGGGTGAGATATTTTGCTTCCCCTGTATCCCCAACACCTGATTGCATAACCGGAAAGGTTCGGGAGTTTCATAGGTGGGAATTCTAGTAGCTCTAGTTCTTCTTCCACGGATATTGGTTTGAGATTGGGATTTCTTACCGATTATTCGTTCTTGATCCGTACCTTGTTGATTTATTTCTCTACCTTAAATCTACGTGGCTTCGCAATTTATGGATATGTGACCATTTCAAGAGGATTGCATTCGTTCACTTTGTTCGGATGTGAAGACTATATGTTGCAATTTTCATTCCGTTGGATTCAGCTTCAATATTTGTCTGTCAATGTGCTAATGGTGGTCAACCTCTTCAGGATGGCTCCTCCAACGCGCACGACTCCGAATCCTGATCCACCACCACCTCCACCTCCTCCAGAGGCATGGCAAGATGTGATGGCCGCAACCAATGCAAACACACAGCTGATCATGCAAATTCTTCAAGAGCGCAATCAAGGCAGTCATGGGAATCAAGGCAACAATCAGAGTCACTTTGCTACACTCAACCAGTTCCTTGCTAACGGGCCAAAGACATTCAGCAATTGTGTTGAGGCAACCGATGCTGATGATTGGCTTGTGGATCTGTGTAAGCATTTCGAGTGCAGTAACGTCAGGCCTGAGGACTTTGTTAAGTTCGCTTCCTTCCAACTCAAAGATCAAGCTGCAGAATGGTTCCAGCAGTACAAGGACTCCAGAGGCGGACGTGTTATCACTTGGGATGATTTCCGTCGATATTTCCGAGCTCATCATATTCCGTAGAGCGTGGTTGAAAGCAAGCATGAGGAATTCCGCAATGTGAAGCAAGGCTCTTTGTCTGTCTATGATTACAACAAGTTGTTCCAGAAGCTCGCCCGCTTTGCCAAGCAGGACGTCCCTGATGAGAAGAGCATGATATACCAGTTCAGGGGTGGCCTCAGAGAAGAAATTCAGCTAGCTCTTGTCCTCTTCGAGCCCTTGAGATACGATGAGTTCTACAACATGGCACTGAAGCAAGAGGCTGCTCAGTTGAGATGTGATGCTTCCAAGAAGCGAGTCAGAGATGTTACTCCCTCTTCCTCTACTCAAGTGACCAAGCAGCAGAAGTTTTGGCTTCCTCCTCCTCCGTTCCGTCAGCCGTATCAGCAGAAGAGCAAAGGTGGCAGTGGTTCTTCCCACCCACCCAACCCTGGCTTTCAGAACAAGACTTCGTCTCAAGCTCCAAGATCGAGTGCTCCGTATCACCGTCCGCTTTCAGAGGTCACGTGCAACAAGTACCAACAGAAGGGTCACTATGCCAACAAGTGTCTCAACCAGAGGCGTCTTCCTCCTCCTCCTCCTGTCAGATCGGCAAGTACAGCTGTGGTCAAGCATAACCCCAAGTTCGCCAAGGTCAATATGGTGAATGCAGCTCAGGCAGAGGACTCACCAGATGTGATCATGGGTAACCTTCCTGTTAATGATATTCCTGCAAAAGTTCTTTTTGACATGGGTGCATCGCATTGCTTCATTTCCAAACCTTTTGCATCAAAGTATGATTGTGATTATCAGTATCTGCAAAGTTCCTTGCAAATTGTGTCACCGGGCAAGCAGATGACAGCTAACACCCGCGTCCCGGAGGTTACTATCACATTGGGTGACTACAAGTTCCTTTCTTCCCCAATTGTTCTTGGTAACTCGGATATTGATCTTATTCTCGGAATGTATTGGCTTTCTAAGCACAAGGCACATCTTGATTGTGCTGCCAGGCAGATTCCATTGACTCATTCGTCTGAGGATGTAATTGTCTTTGCCACTCGGGATAATACCATTCGTCTGTTTTCTCTCAATGAGAAGGGTGAATTGGATGCCATCTCTCAAATTCCAGTCGTTTGCGAATATCAAGACGTCTTTCCAGAAGAGCTCCCAGGAATGCCTCCGCACCGGCCAGTTGAATTCGTTATTGATCTTGAGCCCGGCACGGAACCTGTGTGCAAACGTCCTTACAAGCTCGGACCTGAAGAGTTGAAAGAGCTGAAGAAGCAACTCGATATGCAAGAGAAAATGGGTCTTATCCGGCCTAGTTCTTCTCCCTGGGGTTGTGGTGTTCTTTTTGTGAAGAAAAAGGATGGAACAGACCGACTTTGTGTTGATTACCGTCCAGTGAACAAGAAGACCATCAAGAACAAATACCCACTTCCCAACATCAATGAGCTGTTCGAACAACTCAAAGGTGCCCAAGTATTCTCCAAGCTTGATCTCCGTATGGGTTATCACCAAATTCGCATTCGTGAAGAAGATATTCCCAAGACAGCATTCAGAACAAGCTTTGGTTCATATGAATACACTGTCATGTCTTTTGGCCTCGCCAACGCTCCTCCGACGTTCTCTCGCATGATGAACTTCATCTTCAACGCCTACACCAATGACTTCATTTTGGTCTATCTCGACGACGCTGGTTTTGTCGAAGAACAAGGAAGATCATGCCAAGCACTTGCGTTTGGTTCTTGATAAGCTAAGAGAACATCAGTTCTACGCCAAGTTCTCCAAGTGTGAATCTTGGCTTGATGAGGTTCTTTATCTTGGTCATATCATCTCTGCCAAGGGCATTGCCGTGAATCCTGAGAAGGTGTCTACAATTGTGAATTGGGAACCTCCTCAGAACGTGAAGCAACTCCGCAGTTTTCTCGGTCTCGCAAGCTATTGCCGAAGATTCGTTGAAAACTTATCTAAGATCGCGAAGCCTCTCTCAAATCTTCTTCAGAAGCACGTCAAGTACGTTTGGTCTCCGGAGTGTGATATTGCTTTCAACACTTTGAAAGAGAAGTTGATCACTGCTCTAGTTCTGACTCCGCCTGATGAATCCAAGCCGTATGAGGTCTTTTGTGATGCCTCTCTCCAAGGTCTTGGCGCAGTATTGATGCAAGAGAAGAAAGTTGTTGCTTATACATCTCGCCAGTTGAAGCCTAATGAGAAGAACTACCCCACTCATGATCTCGAGTTGGCGGCAGTAGTGCATGCTCTTTTGACTTGGAGACATCTTCTATTGGGAAGAAAAGTGGACATTTTCACTGATCACAAGAGTCTCAAGTACATCTTCACTCAGCCTAATCTCAACCTCAGGCAAACTCGATGGGTCGAAATGATTCAAGAGTATAATCGGAGTACCGAGTATACTCCAGGCAAGGCCAATGTGATTGCTGACACATTAAGCAGGAAGGCATATTGCAACAGTCTTATTCTCAAGCCTTATCAACCCGAGCTTTGTGAAGCTTTCTGCAAACTTAACCTGCAAGTTGTTCCTCAAGGTTTCCTCGCCAACCTTCAAGTCTCTCCTACCTTGGAAGACCAGATTCGCCAAGCCCAGCTTCTTGATGCTATGGTGAAAAAGGTGAAGATTGGGATTGCCAAGAGTCAGTCCAAGTACAAGTGCTACCGCCTTGATGACAAGGACACTCTCTTCTTCGAGGATCGAATTGTTGTACCCAAAGGTGAACTTCGTAAAGTGATCATGAACGAGGCTCACAATTCTCTCCTCTCCATCCACCAAAGGCCAGCAGGTCTCCTCCAACCTCTTGCCATTCCAGAATGGAAGTTTGACCACATTGAAATGGACTTCGTGACTGGTTTTCCAAAGTCCAAGCGTGGCAATGATGCTATATTTGTTGTCATCGACAAACTCACCAAAGTGGCTCACTTTCTGCCTATCAAAGAATCAATCACTGCAGCTCAATTGGCGGAACTCTATACCTCTTGTATTGTCTCTCTGCACGGTATTCCTCAAGTGATCTCTTCAGACCGTGGCAACATCTTTACCTCGAAGTTTTGGGATTCTTTTCAGAAGGCCATGGGCACTCACATCCGCTTTAGCACAGCTTTCCATCCTCAAACAAGCGGTCAAGTCGAGCGTGTCAACCAGATTCTTGAAGATATGCTCAGGTCTTGTGTGATCTCCTTCGGCATGAAGTGGGAGGATTGTCTTCCTTATGCTGAATTCTCCTACAACAACAGTTTTCAAGCAAGTTCGGGCAAGGCCCCTTTTGAAATTCTGTATGGCAGGAAGGGCCGTACCCCTCTCAACTGGTCTGAAACCGGTGAACGTCAGCTTTTGGGTAATGACTTAATCACAGAAGCAGAAGAAATGTGCAAAGTCATTCGTGATAACCTCAAAGCAGCCCAATCCCGCCAGAAGAACTACTATGATAGTAAGCACCGTGATTTGGCTTTCGAGATCGGAGATCATGTTTACCTCCGTGTCTCTCCTATGAAAGGTACTCGTCACTTCGGTATCAAAGGGAAGCTTGCCCCTAGATACGTGGGACCTTTCAAGATTGTCAGCAAGAGAGGCGACCTCGCCTATCAACTCGAGCTTCCTTCAAACTTTGCAAATGTTCATGACGTGTTCCATGTCTCTCAGCTTCGGAAGTTCTTCAAGACTCCTGACCGCACCATCAATTTCGAGGACATTGAGCTCCAAGAAGATCTCTCCTATCGTGAGCACCCAATTGCTATTCTTCAAGAGACTGAACGCAAGACTCGCAACAAGTCAATCAAATTTCTCAAAGTCAAGTGGTCACACCATTCCGACCGTGAAGCTACCTGGGAACGCGAGGATCACCTCCGTTCTGAGTACCCGGCGTTTTTTCAGTCCGAGATCTCGGGATGAGATCCTTTCGTAGTGGTGGAGTGTTGTAACACCCCGGATGTAACTTTCCCAATTTGTACTCCAACTCTTGCCGTTTCCGGTGTTAAGTTATATTTATTTCTCGGGTTCGGGTCTTTGTCTCCGTGTGTTCTTGTCTTTGTCATGCATCTCATATCATGTCATCATGTGCATTGCATTTGCATACGTGTTCGTCTCATGCATTCGAG
The DNA here is from genome assembly GCF_003073215.2 of Triticum urartu. Lineage (NCBI taxonomy): Eukaryota > Viridiplantae > Streptophyta > Magnoliopsida > Poales > Poaceae > Triticum > Triticum urartu. The sequence continues at coordinate 303,642,974 of NC_053028.1, forward strand.
CATTTTTCCCGTTGTCCGTTTTGCATTCCGGCGCTTCGTTCTCCTCCGATGGTAATTTCTAGCTCTCTTTCGTGTGTGGGGATTAAACATTTCCGGATTGGACCGAGACTTGCCAAGCGGCCTTGGTTTACTACCGGTAGACCGCCTGTCAAGTTTCGTACCATTTGGACTTCGTTTGATACTCCAACGGTTAACCGAGGGACCGAAAAGGCCTCGTGTGTGTTGCAGCCCAACACCCCTTCAATTTGGACCAAAACCCACCAAACTCTGCTCCATCATCTAGATCGTTCGATCACGATCGCGTGGCCGAAAACCGCACCTCATTTGGACTCTCCTAGCTCCCTCTATGCCTATTTAAAGCCCCCCCCCCGTTTTTCGGATCGTCTCCTCCCCCGAAACCCTAAAAAAAAGAGATCTCCGCCGCCGCCGGACAACGTCCGCGCCGAGCCGGACGTGTCCGGATCTGCCGCCGCCTACCGCCGCCCGCCACGTGGCGCTCGCCTGTCCCCGCCGCCGCCGCGGCCCGGGAGCCCGAGGCCGGCCCCCGCGGCCTGCATCGCCGCCCGCCGCCGCCTCGCACCAGCCCCGCCTCCTTCCTCGTCGCCGGGCCACCGCACCGCCGGCTCCATCGCCGCCGGCCACCGCCTCCTCTTCCCGACGCCGGCCGGCGCCAGCCGCCTCCGCCACCGCGCCGGCAAGGCCGCGCCGCCACCGCCCCGCTCCGGCGAGCTCCACCGGCGCCGCCCCGGCCCCTTCCTCTCCCCGGCCGGCCTCCTCCTCTACTCCGACAAGAACTCCGGCGAACAGGAAATCCGGCGACCTCGATTTCCGCGCCGTCCAGATCTGGATCTGAGGATCCCCCGGTTGACTCTTGTCCCCCGAACCCTAATTTTTATGCATACTTTGACCTGTGATATCTCCGCATCCGTAGCTCCGATTTGGACATATAGTATATCAAAATGTTTGTCTCGATGAGTACATCATTTAATTCCATTGCAACATTTTCATTTGAGTGCATCTTGATGCCCGAAATGCTATTAGAAGGAGGCTTCGTGAGTAAATTGTCAGATCTGCTAGTTCATCTTAGACTTTTGTCATTTTTGCCATGATTGTTGTGTGCATGATATGCCCATGAGTCCTATAAATGTTTTGTTAAGAATTTTGTTATCTTTTCAGCGGTGCAACCCATGCATTTTTGTGATGTGTGTGGTGATTTTTGCAAGCTTGCAAAGTGAGGCACCCGGTAAATCTGTTTTCTGGGACTTGGTAGTTTTCACAAAGTCTGGGATTATTTAGTTCATGATGCCATATGTTCATGCTATTTCCTAGTGATCCGTGCCTCTTTTGAGGATGATCAGTAAAGGAGTTTTGTTCATCTTGTTATGCTCTATCCATCCATATCTTTGTTTGCAATTATGGAGCACCCTAGCTTGAGTCAATCGAGCTCTACTTTTGCTTCGTTGCGAATCTGGGCAGATCGTCAACTTGTTTGCGATTTTGCCGATGTTATTGTAGTTGATCCGTGCATGCTATGCCATTGTTATTGCCATGTCTAGCTTGTATTTTGTGCCTTCTTAAGGGATGTATGCTTTTATTGCCATGACTTGCACCGTAGTGAGTGCATCGAGCTTGTAAACATGCCTTCGTGAGTTATGTTTCAGCATGTCCCAGTTTTCACTAAGTCTGAAAACTGATTATGTTTTTGCTATGTTCGTGTGCTTGTTAGTATATTTTGTGATCCCTTTTGGCTCAAGGTCACTAAGGGACTTTTGTTAAGCTTGTTGAGTAGCTCCATGCCATTTCTTTATTTGTCATGTTCAGGTCCTGTAGCATATTGTTTTGTTGCTCCGAAGAGGGCTATATGATCTGAAATTCCAGACAAGTGTTAATTTCACTAAGTCTGAGATCTGTTTACCATTTGCGTTTTTGCCATGCTTGTTTGAACCTCCTAATGGATGAATTGGCCGTAGCTCAGTGCTAGGATTTTGTTAAGCATCTTGTGTGCATCCCTGCCATGTATTTTGTGGTCATGTTTGGATGCTGTAGCATGTTAATCTCATTGCATTTAGATGCCTACTTGCTGTAAATCACACACCGGTGTCATTTTTGAATCGCTTGCCATTTCCAAACCGTAACTCCGATTCCGGCGTTCTCTATATCGTTTTCAAGCGATTTCATCTCATCTTTCCAGTGGCACCCTTGGAATTCCAAGTTTAGGCCAGGGTCATGCATTTCCTGTCACATCTTGCATTTTGCATCCCGCATCGCATCCCGCATAGCATATCATCTTTGCATCGTGTTGTTTGAGTTTGCACGTGGTTGATTGTATCCTTGTTGCTTGTTTGTCTTATTTGGGTAGATCCGGGAGACGAGTTCGCTAACGAGGAGCCCGTTGAGTTTGCTCTTGAGGATCCAGTCAACTTTGACAACTGTGCAGGCAAGATGATCATACCCTCGAAATCACTATTATCTTTGCTATGCTAGTTTGCTCGCTCTTTTGCTATGCCATTGCTACGATGCCAACCACTTGCTTGCAAGCCTTCCAAATTGCCATGTCAAACCTCTAACCCACCATTGTCCTAGCAAACCGTTGATTGGCTATGTTACCGCTTTGCTCAGCCCCTCTTATAGCATTGCTAGTTGCAGGTGAAGATCGGAGGCCGTTCCTTGTTGGAACATCTTTTATTTACTTGTTGGGATATCATTATATTGCTATGTTATCTTAATGCATCTATATACTCGGGAAAGGGTGGAAGGCTCGGCCTCTCTCCTAGTGTTTTGTTCCACTCTTGCCGCCCTAGTTTCCATCATATCGGTGTTATGTTCCCGGATTTTTGCGTTCCTTACGCGGTTGGGTTATAATGGGAACCCCTTGATAGTTTGCCTTGATTAAAGCTTTTCCAGCAATGCCCAACCTTGGTCTTACCATTTGCCACCTAGCCTCTTTTTCCCTCAGGTTTCCGGAGCCCGCGGGTCATCTTATTTTAACCCCCCCGGGCCAGTGCTCCTCTGAGTGTTGGCCCAAACTAGAGTCCTGTGCAGCGCCCCCTCGGGGAAACTCGAGGTTTGGTTTTAGTTGTATGGAGTGCTCATCTGAGTGTGCCCTGAGAAAGAGATATGTGCAGCTCCTATCGGGATTTGTCGGCACATTCGGGCGGTGTTGCTGGTCTTGTTTTAACCTGTCGAAGTGTCTTGAGTTACCGAGATACCGAGTCTGATCAGAACATCTTGGGAGGAGGTCTATTCCTTCGTTGACCGTGAGAGCTTATCATGGGCTAAGTTGGGACTCCCCTGCAGGGATTGAACTTTTGAAAGCCGTGCCCGCGGTTATGGGCAGATGGGAATTTGTTAATGTCCGGTTGTAGATAACTTGAACCTTAAATTAATTAAAATGAATCAACTGAGTGTGTTACCGTGATGGCCTCTTCTCGGAGGAGTCCGGGAAGTGGACACGGTGTTGGAGTAATGTTTGCGCAGGTTGTTCTCTAGTTTCTCGCTCGTGCTTTGTCTCCTCTTCTCGCTCTCTTTTGTGAATAAGTTAGCCACCATATTTGCTAGTCGCTTGCTGCAGCTCCACTCATATTTAACCCCTTGTCATTCCTATAAGCTTAAATAGTCTTGATCGCGAGGGTGCGAGATTGCTGAGTCCCTGTGGCTCACAGATCACTATTACACCAGATGCAGGGCCTGATGATTCCGCTCCATGAGACGCGTATGAGCTCAAGTGGGAGTTCGACGAAGACTCTCAACAATACTATGTTTCCTTTCCCGATGATCAGTAGTGGTGCCCAGTTGGGGGTGATTGGGACCGTGTCGCTTGTTGGGTTCTCTTTTATTTTGGCGCCGTAGTCAGGCCATGAGTTTCGGGATGATGTAATGTTATTTATGTACTTGATTGACGTGGCGAGTGTAAGCCAACTATGTTATCTCCCCTTTTATTATTATTACATGGGATGTTGTGAAGATTGCCTAACTTGCGACATATGCCTTCAATGCGATTATGTCTCTAAGTCGTGCCTCGACACGTGGGAGCTATAGTCGCATCGAGGGTGTTACAAAGGCGGTAATCAAACATGTATTTCATAAGTCCAACTATGTCTACATAGGCAGTACAACCATGTATGACCACAAGTTAACATGCTTTCAAAAAATGTTGGAAATTTAAAAAGAAGTTCAACCATGTACACCAAGGTACTAATCAAACATGTATACCAACAAGTTAAGCTAATCTCTTCATGTATATATCCAGAAGTCCAACTATGTACACAAAGGCAGTAATACCATAAAAGCAAAGCAGATCGGCTAATTTATTCGTCTATAAGGAGCAGAAGGTCAGCTATGTATGCCAAGGCAATGCTAAGAATACAAAAACTACAACAATAGCGACAAATGCTCTAAAAATGGTAAACATGAGACATTCATACCTGATTAGCCGCATCATCATCATCGTCTACGTCCTCGTCATCAGCATTGAAATTAGCATCATCCTTGTCCTCTGGATTAACACGAGAACGCTTTTTCTGACCCTTGTTGACCTTTGCAGGTGCAACCTTGCGCTTGACGCGACATTTATTCCCATTACCAGATGCACCAGCACCAAGTGGAGAAGGTGTGGGCGCGGCAGTGGCAAGCACACGGGGACTACGGCATGGCGTACCACCGTGGCCTAGCCCTTCATCTTCAGCAAGTTCTGCAGGCCTTGAAACACGTGGGCTCCTCCGAGGAGTAACTCCACCAACTACATGCTTCCTCACAGTGGTCTTCTTGATTTTCTTCTTAACAGGGACAACCATGCCATCACTGCTACACGACACGTCTTCCCCAACCGTGAGCTCAGCTGCATGAACAGATCCAGGAACATCAGAACCTTTCTCAAGGAGGGCCGCCCTCTTCTTGTCAAAATCTTCTTGCTTCTTCCTCTTACATTGGTCCTCCACAAGAAGCTAAAGAGGCACGTCCTTAGGTTGCATGATAGGTTTAGTGCCATCAACAGACTGCGACTGTGTCTCTCACATCTGAAGAGAGCACAAAGGATCCAAAACAGAATCACAACCTTTGACTGACGGACCCCCCTCCTCAGCAGCAGCAAGGGTTTCTGATAAACCCAACTCAGATAAAACATCATTGATGGTGTTCCCAGCTTCCTCCTCTATGGACACATCTGCAAAGAACACAAAAAATCAAAGCAAAAAATAAAAAAAGTCAGGAACAAAAACAAAAACAACCGACATGAACAAGCTAAAAACATGGCTCAAGAATTTAAAATGAAAATGAAAGGGGTTTCACATACTAGGTGAAGCAAGAGCTGCAGAAGCAAGATTCTCGAGGCTTGAAAAATTCTCAAGGCTCGAAGCAACCTCAGCAATCACAGTCAAAGGGATTATGGGTGATTTAGCCGCATCAGATATTGGATCATCAGTATTAACTTCTGAAGCTCCATCTTGATCGCAGACATTTTTTCAGAACTATTCAACTCATCACCAACTACAAACATGCAAGTAAAAAGGCAGTTGAGTTCTAATACGCAATCCTACACCCATAACTTCGTCTTGGGGTATTAATCTTCTTTCCACTCAACTCCATTGGCATTGAACTTTCGTTCAAAACCTACACCTTGATTCTTCCGGTGTCTTCCTTGCTTGCGTACAATTTACTCGAATTGCTTACTCCCGGCAAGGCTCTTGTAAACACCTTTCTCTATAATTCCCTTCAATAAGCTGTTTTCTTGCTCAAGTGTAACTTGGCTAAGAGAATCATTAGTGGAATCAAGAGAACTACTAGAAGCAACAATATTGGATTTAGCATGATTGTTGTTACTACTAGAAGAAGAATATTTCTTACTCTTGTTGCTAGTTTTAACTTGTGGCATGTAAGCAGACAAGAGTAAATGCTTGGCAATGTAAGAAGAACTTTTTTTGCGAAGATCATCATTGATTGCTTTTAAGAACTCATGCTCTTGCTCAAGGTTGAGTTTTTCAAAGCGTAGCTTCTCATGAGTCTTTAAAAGTTCTCGATGATCTTCCAAGGTAGTTTCATGAGCTAACTTAAGAGTGTTTAGTTCTTTAGTTAGACGCTCAATCTTCTTCTTATCATCGTCATTCGTTTTATCTTGATTATTATGATTAATAGCAAGTTCATCATAGTTTTCATAACTAGAGTTGTCAACAAGTAAATCATCATCTCCTAGCAAATCATCTTCATCACTATTGAAAGCAACATACTCGGGGTGTGTTACCTTTGGACCTTTATCCATGAAGCATCTTCCAATTCCTTCATTGGGTGAGTCAAATATGTCGTAGGAGTCGGTTGACACAAGTGCTAGACCGGCAACACCTTCATCTTGAGTATATTCGGAGTCGAAGTGATAGCTTCTTTCGGAGTGATTGTCAGAGTCGGAGCCGGATACCCATTCACCAACATGAGCTTGATGTCTTCTTTTTGTGTAGCTCTTTGATGATTTTTCCTTTCTCTTCGAATCCTTGCTTCTCCGAGAGGATCTTCGTTCATAACGATCATCTCTACTCCTTCTCTCTCTTGGCGGTGATTCTTCTCTCCTACTTCTTCTTTTGGGAGAATCTTCTCTTCTTTTGTAAGGAACCGTACACTCATTTGAATAGTGTCGGGGTCTTCCACAATTTTAGCAGTTACGCTCACGACTAGAAGATCTTTTGTCATTGTAGGACCTTGACTTGGCACTTCTTTCCTTGCTCCTACTCTTGTAGAACTTGTTGAAGTTCTTCACCATTAGGCTCAATTCTTCATTGAAGGTTTGCTTCTCATTTGATGATGTGGGGGCATCACATGAAGCTTTGTAGGCACCACTTGACTTGTTGTGGAGCTCTTCCTTATCCTTGAGTGACATCTCATGAGCAACAATTCTTCCAATGACTTCCGTTGGCTTCAGATCTTTGTAGTTGGGCATCATTTGGATCAATGTGCACACGGTATCATATGTTCCATCCAAGGCTCTTAGGATCTTCTTTATGATGAATCTATCGGTCATCTCTTCACTTCCTAAGCCGGCAATCTCATTTGTAATGAGAGCAAGCCTAGAGTACATTTCAGCGACACCTTCACCATCCTTCATTTTGAACTTGTCAAGTTCACTTTGAAGCACATCCAATTTGGATTCCTTGACGGTGTCGGTACCTTCATGCATATCAATCAAAGTATCCCAAATTTCCTTTGCATTCTCAAGACGGCTGATTTTGTTGAATTCTTCGGGGCACAATCCGGTGAAGAGAATATCACAAGCTTGAGCATTGTATTGCAGCATCTTCAACTGTTCCGCGGTAGCTTCACGGTTCGGTTCTCTCCCGTCAAAGAATTCACCTTGCAAGCCAATACACACAATAGCTCAAACGGCGGGGTTATGTCCAAGAATATGCATTTTCATCTTATGCTTCCAACTAGCAAAATTAGTACCATCAAAGTAAGGACCTCTACGGTGGTAATTTTCCTCGCTAGACACCATACTCTCCTAGGTTGTGAAACCAAGGCTATGACCACCAAAAGCTATGGAGATCAAAGCAAATGGAGACCATATCTTTGATACCACTTGTAGGATCGAAAGTATGTCTAGAGGGGGGTGATTAGACTACTTGACCAAATAAAAATCAAGCCTTTTCCCAATTTTAATTCTTGGCAGATTTTAGCAACTTAGCACAAGTCAAGCAATCAACCTACACATGCAATTCTAAGAGTATAGCAGCGGAAAGTAAAACAATTGCATATGAAGGTAAAGGGATGAGTTTGGAAGGAGCAAACGCAATGTAGACACGGAGATTTTTGGCGTGGTTCCGATAGGTGGTGCTATTGTACATCCACGTTGATGGAGACTTCAACCCACGAAGGGTAACGGTTGCGCGAGTCCACGGAGGGCTCCACCCACGAAGGGTCCATGAAGAAGCAACCTTATCTATACCACCATGGTCGTCGCCCACGAAGGACTTGCCTCACTAGGGTAGATCTTCACAAAGTAGACGATCTCCTTGCCCCTACAAACTCCTTGGTTCAACTCCACAATCCCGACATAGGCTCCCAAGTGACACATAACCAATCTAGGAGACACCACTCTCCAAGAGGTAACAAATGGTGTGTTGATGATGAACTCCTTGCTCTTGTGCTTCAAATGATAGTCTCCCCAACACTCAACTCTCTCTCATATGATAGGATTCGGTTGAAAGATGATTTGAGTGGAAAGAAACTTGGGAAAGGCTAGAGATCAAGATTTATGTGGTTGGAATGGAATATCTTGACCTCAACACATGTGTAGGTGGTTCTCTCTCAGAAAATGTATGTTGGAAGTGTAGGCATGTTCTGATGGCTCTCTCCTCGAATGAAGAGTGGGTGGAGGGGTATATATAGCCTCCACACAAAATCTAACCGTTACACACAATTTACCAAACTCGGTGGGACCGAATCGTGAAACTCGGTCAGACCAATTTAGTTCATAATGTGACCGTTAGGATTTTCGGTGGGACCGACATGTCAACTCGATGAGACCGATTTTGTTAGGGTTAGGGCATAACGTAATCTCGGTGAGACCGATTTCGTTAGGGTTAGGGTATAAAGTAATCTTGGTGATACCGATTACGCAAAATCGGTGGGACCGATTTTGGTAATAGACAAAGATAGAGTTGGTCAGGCAAACTCGGTGGGACCGATTCGCTCATCTCGGTTGTACAGAAACGTTATGAAAGGGAAACAGAGAGTTTGCATTGCAATCTTGGCGGGACCGATCGCTCATCTCGGTTTGACCGAAACGTTGCGAAGGGAAAAAGAGAGATTACAATCCCATCTCGGTGAGACCGAGATCCCTATTGGTAAGACCGAAAAGACTAGGGTTTCTGGCAGTGGCTATGTCAACTGAACTCGGTGGCGCCGCATAGACAGATTCAGTGGGGCCGAATTTGACTTTTGGTTTGGGACATATGTGGATGTGAGAAAGTAGTTGAGGGTTTTTGGAGCATATCACTAAGCACTTTGAGCAAGAAACTCATTAAGCAACACCTCACCCCCTCTTGATAGTATTGGCTTTTCCTATGGAGTCAATGTGATCTTGGATCACTTAAAATGAAAAAATGTAGTCCTGAGCTTTGAGCTTGAGCCAATCCTTCGTCCTTAGCATTTTGAGGGGTCCACATTTCTCATCCATGCCATGCCAATCATTGAGCTTTCCTGAAATGTTTATCTCGAAGTAGCATTAGCTCAATGAGCTATATGTTGTTAGGAATTACCAAAACCACCTAGGGATAGTTGCACTTTCAGTCGGGCGGGAGGAGGATGAGGTGGGCGGCGCCGGGCGAGAGGAGGAAGAGGCGGGGTGGGAGGTGGAGGTTGTGCAGCGGTGGGGTAGGAGGTGGTTGTCATGGGGAGTGGAGGGGCACGGGGAGGGAGGGGAGTTGGTTCTCGAACAGGATAAGGTGAGTGGTTTTTTTAACAGACGCAGTTCAGTGGTTAGTTTGTAGCTACAGCGGTACGTGGGGTGTTAGCAGAATAAGGTTAGGTGTTAGCAGAATAAGGGTCTTAAGGGTGTTATCATAAGGGTCTTAAGGGTGTTATACATAAACACTGTTCTGATCACAGGATCAGAATAATATTCTGATCACAACCTAAACTACCTAAGTAACGCGCCTGAACTTCCCTCTGTACAAACCCGACCTTCGTGCTATCTTCGCAACCGTGCCTTCTACCGCGAGTTTCTCTGATCATTCTTGTTGTTTGTGATGTAAGTGTAATGTGGACACGTTTTTTGGAATCTAAATGCTTGTTTTGATTCGGAATCTAGTACGTTGGCGGATTTGCTCTCGGGGTCGTGATGAACTTGTGTCTGTTACAAGTTTAATGCATGTTGTGGATGTTGTCGAAGCTCTGGCACGATGGGGATTAGGTTTTGGTACGAGATTGGAGCACAAATTCTTGTTATTTCAAACAAATTTGAAATCGCTCGTGTTCTTCATCCGCTCGAGATGTAGCCTGCGCTTCTATTGATTTCTCATTTTTCCTTAAAGTTTGCTGGCTAATTTGTGTACTTTAGTGAAATTCAAGGCTTACTAAGCCGTAAATTTTAATTTGGAGGGTCCTTACGGTTTGATTTCTAGTGATTTGATGTTGGCACTCCCGCGGGTTTTTGGACAGGTAATTTTTGCGGTTTTGAAATTTGCCCTCTGGTCATTTTAGTTGTCGAAAGGGAGTTGCCAGATCATTTCCAAAGGGGGTGTGGACGTGTTGTAATCTTGTGCAGATGATTTTATGCTTCAGAAGAATTCGTATGTTCATTATTTTTAGATCATCTAATGGTCGTTGTACAAGCTGGACTTCTGCTTTGTCATACCTGAACTTCTACTTTTCCTTCGTTGGATCCAGTTGGGGCTAGGGCGGCTCGGGATCGGGATCGGGGGAAGATTAGGTCGATCAAGTGGGTCTGGCCGGGTTTCTGTGCTGGACTTTTGCGTTGTCATACCTGAACTTCTTCTTTTCTTTCATTGCAAGGTAATGCAGAAAGTCCTTTGTATTTCTTTCCTTTTTTCTGTCATTTTTCATTCTTGCATTGTTTTTATTAATGGTTGAACTTCTGGTTTTCCAGATTGCATTCCACATTTGCAAGGCGAAGGTGCATGGTGCTCTATTTTTTCTTTGTTCGGTTTTCTTTGTAATTTTAATTCTTCGGATGCTCTTTTTATACTTTTGTCTCGTGAGCAATCATGGGATTAGCCCAAGTATGCATGCACTTTTTCCAGATCATCTAAGGGTCGTTGTAGAAGCTGGACTTCTATGTTATTCATACATGAACTTTAGCCTTTTCCTTCTTTGCAAAGTAATGCAACAAGTCCTCTGTATTTGTTTCTTTTTTATGTTTTTTTTCATTCTTTGCATTGGTTTGGATTTTTGTTGACTTAGTCCCATGAGCAGCCATGGAATTGGCCGACGGATATGCGTATTTTTTTTATTTTTTCTAGTATGTTTTTGTACTTATAATAGTTGTTGGTCTTCACTGAATAACTATCCTGAACTTCTGTGTGACAATCATTTTTAACATGTTAATTTGAGGTTTTACAAAACGTCGAACTTCTATATCTTCACTACTTGTACTTCTTATTTATAAATTTGTTTGTTATTTTTGGATTTAAATATTTGTAGACATTGAAATCGGCATTGCGCGTATTGACAAATGCGGTAGCGCGAGGCCGAGGAGGGGGGAGGGACCCCCCTCCCCTCCACCTGCGAGGCCGAGACAGGAATGAGCTGGAGCAGGCGACGACGCCGCATGCCGCGTCGTCGCATGCGGAGGTGAGTCTGTCACATCCGTGACCCCACTATCTTAGGGGTGTGGCTCTGGGGTGCGTGCGGTGGGGGTGGAAATAGAATAACCGCATTGCGTCCTCTCAAAACCTAGCGCGGAGCAATGCGGTAGCGCGAGGCCGAGCAGGGGGGAGGGGGTCCCGACCCCCTCCCCTTCCCCTGCAAGGCCGAGACAGGAACGAGCCAGAGCAGGCGACGACGCGGCGTGCCGCGTCATCGCATGCGGAGGCGAGTCCGTCACATCCGTGACCCCACTATCTATCTTAGGGGTGTGGCTCTGGGGTGCGTGCGGTGGGGGTGGAAACAGAATAACCGCATTGCGTCCTGTCAAAACCTAGCGCAGCAATGCGGTAGCGCGAGGCCGAGCAGGGGGGGATCCCAACCCCCCTCCCCTCCCCCTGCGAGGCCGAGACGGGAACGAGCTAGAGCAGGCAACGACGCGGCGTGCCGTGTCGTTGCATGCAGAGGCGAGTCCGTCACATCCGTGACCCCACTATCTATCTTAGGGGTGTGGCTCTGGGGTGCGTGCGGTGGGGGTGGAAACAGGATAACCGCATTGCGTCCTGTCAAAACCTAGCGCACAGCAATGCCGTAGCGCGAGGCCGAGCAGGGGGGAGGGGGTCCCTCCCCCCTCCCCTCCCCCTGCGAGGCTAAGACAGGAACGAGCCGGAGCAGGCGACGACGCGGCGTGGTGCGTCGTTGCATGCGGAGGCGAGTCCATCACATCCGTGACCCCACTATCTATCTTAGGTTTTTTAGGGTTTAGGGTGCGTGTTTTAGTTAGATATGAACTTCATCTGTTTTTGTACTTGAACTTCTTTTTGTTTCTTATGGTTTATTTATTCATATGCCTTTACTTCTTTTATTAGAGTACTTGAAATTATGTTCTTTATTTTTTGAACTTCTTTCTCTTGTTTTTTAGGTGCATATTTTGTGTATGTATTTCCTTCCCTTGGTAGTGTATTTGCCATCAATTTTTGGTTTTTAAGGATATCAATAGTGCTGTTGTGTGATCTTATCTCATTTATAATAGATGCATTCAAATGGTGCATTCATTTATCTATACATGTGTTTACTATTTTAGCTATTGGGGGGTAAAACTGTAAGTTCACAGGCGTTGCAATTCCCATGACAGAGAGGCATTAACTGAGCATCTCGCTCGCCACCACCTGTCAGAAAACCCCTCTCCCCCTCTCGCTCGCTCTCTCCCCCCTCTCCGTCGTTCCGCTGCCTTCGTCGCCTCCAACTCCCCCCGATTTCTCCACCCCTGTCCCCTTCCCTCATGCTGGAGTAACCGGCGCACGCCCCCGCTCCTATTTCTCCCCCACGCCCCGCTCTCCCTCGCCCAGCCCGCTCTCTTCTGCTCTAAAGCGAGGGCGGCAACTGCCTGCGCGGTTGCAAGGTGCGCGTGGCGTCGTAGGGAGTGGAAGAACCGCCGCGGATTCGTGTGTGCGGGGGTTGTTTCGAGAGGCACAAATGCTGCCCCCCAATGCTTGCTTTTAGTTTCGCTAGATCTGTCGAGTCCGCCTCCTGTGTGCTCTCGTGTCCGCGTCCTATCCCCTTCTTCTGATGGTTTGGTGGGAGATTAGGTAGGGTTCTTGTGCGTGTGGTGGGTGGATTCCATTCCCCCATGGTCAGATTTGTCTATGAGATGCTTGTGTGTGCTATTTCTCCCTTCAGAGTTGAGTTGATTTCATTTCCCATTTGGTGATTTCAGCATTCAAATGCATGTAAGAGAGGGTGTGGTGTGATGGTTGATTCTGAATCTGATGTATCTAATTGTCTTAGTATTGTTGATTTCGAAGTCTAGATTGTGTCTGTCACATGATAGTTAGTTTCTGGATTCTTTTTTTTGTTTGTGCTTGCCTATATGTGCTTCTGTTCATGTTTTCATACTTGTTGATATTTTCTAGTTGCTTCATCCTAGGGTTTCATTTAGTTGTTTTTGTATTTGTTGTATGATTTTTCTACCTGCTAACTATGTGCATTCTATCCCCTGTTTTTAGTAGGTTGTTCTAGGGTTTGGAGATCCATTCAACAAGGTGTTATGTTGTCATGGCTTCAAAACCTTCTCCGGGTATTTTATTGTGGTCGGATCTTGTATTTTAAATAGCAGTTTTTTTTATATATGTCTGCCCATATCTTCACTTAGTTGTCTTGTTGGACTACCCTTTCTTAAAAGTGTGAACTTCTAACAATGGTCATGTGTATGCATTTTACCCTTAGTTTTAGTTAGTGAAGTGTTGCTTAATTTTTATTTGATGAATTGCTAGTGAACTATGTCACCAAGTGTTGTTGGACTTCCCAAATGTTTCATATTTATAGTGTATATCTTTGTTTTTTTTGTTATCATTTTCATGGTATTGATATTTAAATTTGCCTGTGAAATAGTGTATGTGTTCATGCTACATCTTTTTTATGTGCTACTTGCTTGGTTCACATAGTTGAACTTCTGGTTTTAATTATTGTTTGTTTATAATGAAATTTGGTTGAACTTCTGTTATGCACATTTTGTTTTACTGCTTTGTTATATATTATTGAACTTCTGGACATTCATGTTATATGTAGTAGCCCCTATGGTGTAGATTATTTTTATATTTAGTATGTAAACTTTAGTTTGTTTGTTGTGTTTACTGCTTTGTTAGGTATTGTTGAAATTCTGGGTATTGGACATTGTTGTAAGAGTAGAAGTACCATTGGTGTAGGATTGCGTATTAGAAGTCAACAAGAGAAGTATGATCCTACTTCTTTCCAAGGAACACAAGCTCAAGATGATCTTCCACCACAAGTCCACAAGCTAAAAGGCAAGGACATGCTTCGAGAGGAGATTGATGCATTTGAAGAAGCACCTAAGGACTTGGTCAAGTGGGTTCCCAAGACTACATCAAGTTCTACTTCATCAAGTACGATTACAACTCCAAGGTAACCTAATGCTTTCATGGACATCATCCTATGTGAACATCACTCTATGTCTATGGATATCCTTGTTTGTTCCTTGTGGGACTAACCCGTGTAGGTATTGAAAGTGCAACTCACTCCAAAGGATTGCTCCAAAAGATCTACATCAACATTGAGCATCTACATCTTCAACACCTACATGAAGTCATCATCGACAAAACCCAAGGTTAGTTCATCCCTCTTAGGGGGGATATCACACTTAGGGGGAGCTTTACTCCAATCAATTGAGCTAAAGAAACTCTAATGGTGTGAACACAACAATGCTTTATGTAAAAGTGGCAACCCCACTTGTGCTTAAACGATGAGTGTGACCTACGATCAAATGTTTTCATTTGACTCCTAAGTCAATATACTCATATATAGATGACCTAGTCATCGCCAAATTGCTTGATAGATGCTAGAGTGATTGTGCATGCTTTGCCACACATTTCATTTGCAATCTTATTGTGTGAGCATGTTGGATGCATATTTTACTCATTCGAGGACATCCATTTGTTGCTTTGATTGTTTGGCTTTTTCTCTTTTTCCAAATGGATGGGCAAGAATGCCTAAGAACTCCCTCTAGCTATCTATGCTTTCCTCGTCTCAAACTCTATTCATGCTACATCACAAAGTTTGATCAAGTCAGATTAGAACCACTCTGTGTGAGGAGCACTCGGAGTCCCCGATTCGTCATAGACTTAAACTTCCAAAACCTCTTTGTGCATTTTGGTATGACCGAGTCATCCATTTCGGTCACACCGAGATCACTAAGTTGATCTAGGTTTTCAATCTCGGTGCAACCGATTAGAACGTTTCAGTCACACCGAGTTTCAGTAACCGCTTGCAGTCCTACATCTCGGTGCCACCGAGTTGTTCCACTCGGTCACACCGACAGGGTCAGGTTATATATACTGACGGGTCAAATTTTGGAAATTTTTCTGAAAACCTTCACTTGCACATAACCTGCTCTGCCTCTTCGGGTCTCCGGATCATCCTCTCGCCGCCAGCGACCTCCCGCCACCGGTCTCCGCCGCCGTCAACGACAATCTACTCCGCCGTTGCCGCCGTAGTGAACACTCGCCGCTCTAGGGTAAGTGTTCGACCCCTTGTGCTGTCTTTTTCACTCCGATTCCTAGCACAAGGACAATGCCATGTTTCTTGCGACGATTGAGATTGATCCATCCAGCTAAAACTTCCTTAGGTCTAGATTGATTTGAAAATTTTAGGGTTAGCTCTCCGCAGAACTCATCTCGGACCGACCGAACTGTAGAAATCGGTCTCACCGATTCGGCCTTGGCCATTGCACATGCGCTTTTCGGTCTGACCGAAACGTGCAAATCAGTGTTACCGAGTTCAAATTCTGTGAAACCCTAGCAATCTCGGTGCCACTGAACGGTGACTCGGCCCTACCGAGTTCACTAGTTTAGGTTCCAAGTGTTGCTTCGGTATCACCGAGTTTGTCAATTCGGTAGCTCCGAGATCACTTCTGTAGAGAACTAAAACTAAGCTTTTTGACTCAATTATTTTGCAAAACCTATGTACTTTGTGATGCTCATCAACTCTACCTCATCTACAACCTATTCACAGGGTCTGCTGATAGTTTGCCTGCAAGATGTCTGATCAAAGTGACAGCCAGAACAAGTCTGAAGAGCAGGCTCAGATGAGTGAGGGCACTAGTCCCTCCAGGTTTTCTAATGATGGAAGCAGGAGCACTGCAAGCAACTTACCTAAGGTAGCAACCAGATCCAGGAAGAAGAAAACCTCAGAATCTGAGGATGAGGATTATGTGGCCATTGAGGACGAGGCCACTTCAAGGAAAAAGGTGCTGAAAAAGGAGTATGTCACAACTGCTACAGTTAAGCCAGGGATGCATAAGAAGGCACCAACAAAGAGAGTTCCTATGTCTAAGGCTAGAGCATCCACTGCTGAAACCTCCAAGCCAACTGAAGAGGCAGTTGGAGAAGGGAAGAAAAGGAAGGAAAGGGTCAATAAGACCACTGCTAGAGTGCTTGTTATATCATCCATAATGATAGGTTCAGATGAAGAGGAAGAGGAAGAGGATGCTGCACTAGCACCCAAAGCTCAGAAGCTTATGGGAGATGCAATCAAGTCAGGGGCTGCTCCACCTAAGCCCAAATCTGCTCCCAAAGCTGCTTCTCAGAAACTCCCAAAACCCAAGAGGAACACCAGGAGTATACCGGCCGAGGAAAAGAACAAGGCCCCAGTGCCTGAAGCTGGTGAAGAATAGGAAGATGACTCGCTTGTTTTGAGAAAGCTCAAGCCCAAGATCCCTGACCACAATGATGCACATCCTGTTGCAGAAAACATGAAAATCAGGAAGGATTCAGGACTGAGATTATGGAGACAGTCTAATCCATATGCTGTCAGGAGGAGAACTGTTGTGGATTAGAGGTTTCACACTAAGGAACAACAAGACATCTGTGAGACAATTCTGCTTGACAAGAAGCCCATAGTGTGTGACATGAGATGGGGTGACTAGGAGTATATAAACGAGAATGAAGATCACTATCCATGTGTATATGACAACTTCAAAGCATGTGGAGTTGATAAATTTGTTACCCAGAAGCTCACCAAGTGGAATGATGAGCTGATCATGCAGTTTTACTCCACTGCCCACTTTTACCCAAATGGGAAGATCATTTTGGATGTCTGAAGGTACAAGGTACCAATCTACTATTGAAGAATGGGTTCAGCTGATCAATGCCCCAGAAGAAAGTAAGGATGACTTGGTTGTTTATACTGAAAAGAAGAAAGACCATAACTCTATGGCCAACATGTACAGAGAGATCCCATATGATGCATTGGATACTCATAAGTTTGTATCTATCCACTTCTTGTTGTCTGGTCTGATCCAAAGGCACACATTGCTACCCAAGTCAGGTGATCACAAGATGATCAGAGGATATGCTATCAATTTGATCCATTTGTTTGATGTGCCTCAAAAGTTCAAAGTCATGAGTCTGATTGTGGAGATAGTCAAAAGGACAACAGCTGATCAGAAGAGAAGTTGTGGGTATGCCCCACAAATTCAGGAGCTCATCAACTCCAAGATGGGCACAGGAAAATATCTATTGGATAAGGAGCACCTGCCCATCTACCCTGAATTTGAAGACAACACTGTTGTCATGAATGAAAATGAACCATCATCAGCTCAAGAAGATGAGAAGAGAGAGAAGGCAAGGGTAGAGAAAGCTGCAAAGATGCCAACTGTTGAAGAGGCATCTCAAGTATTCTTGAAGACCAAGCAAGATCAGCTTGGATATCTGATCCAATCCACCTTGAGGATTGAGAAGGGCTTGGCCACCCCAACTCAAAACCATGAGATCTTGGAGAGGATCGTTGAGCAGAAATTCTATGATCTTGATGTCAAAGTGACTGAGATTCAGACTACACTTGAGCAGCTTTAGGAGGAAGCAGAGGAGAGGACAGGAAAAGCAACCACTAATGCTTTCAAGCGTGTGCCACGAGGTCCAAGGTCTGCTGCAGTGCCAGTCTCAGATACTAGAGCTTCAATGTCAGTACCAGCAGCTACAGCTCCAGTGCCTCCGCCAGCACCCACTCCATCAGCTCCAACTACTTCATCGAAAGCCTTTGTCCATGGAGTTCTCTCTACACCACCTCCCGAAGATCAAGCCTGAGGGAGGTATAGCACTATGCATTTTCAAACTTTTTGGTAACTTGTTGCCAAAGGGGGAGAAAAATGTATAGATCATAGGCTTCGAGAGAGAGTGTTGCTTTTTATCTCTCTTGCTATTTTGGTTGAACTACTTTATTGCATACTTGTGTGAGATACTTTATGTCCTTGTGAGATACTTGTTTGATCATGTGTTTGATCATATGCTACCCTTAATGCTTGTTGGATGATATTATCTCTTATATCCCTATATGATCATTCACTTGCTTGGTGATGAGTGCATGTTTTTAACTTCTATCATTTTGAGCGCTCCACCAAGATGTATGTGACATGGAAGAGTAACCCATGATCCTAATCGATTGTGCATTTGCATTCAAAAGCAAATTTTAAAATAATGCACAAATTTAGCGGGAGCTCTTGCTTATCACATACTTTTCAAAGTGACGATGTTTTTCAATCTTATTATCTTTTGTCGAAGCTTTGATCTATATGTTGTCATCAATTACCAAAAAGGGGGAGATTGAAAGTGCAACTATCCCTGGGTAGTTTTGGTAATTCCTAACAACATATAGCACATTGAGCTAATGCTACTTCAAGATAAACATTTCAGGAAAGCTCAATGATTGGTGTGGCATGGATGAGAAATGTGGACCCCTCAAAATGCTAAGGACAAAGGATTGGCTCAAGCTCAAAGCTCAGGACTCTACATTTTTTCATTTTAAGTGATCCAAGATCACATTGAGTCCATAGGAAAAGCCAATACTATCAAGAGGGGGTGAGGTGTTGCTTAATGAGTTTCTTGCTCAAAGTGCTTAGTGATATGCTCCAAAAACCCTCAACTACTTTCTCACATCCACATATGTCCCAAACCAAAAGTCAAACTCGGCCCCACCGAATCTGTCTATCCGGCGCCACCAAGTTCAGTTGACATAGCCATTGCCAGAAACCCTATTCTTTTCGGTCTTACCGATAGGGATTTCGGTCTCACCGAGATGGGATTGTCATCTCTCTGTTTCCCTTTGTAACGTTTCGGTCAAACCGAGATGAGCAATCGGTCCCACCGAGATTGCAATGCAAACTCTCTGTTTCCCTTTCATAACATTTCGGTACAACCGAGATGAGCGAATCGGTCCCACCGAGTTTGCCTAACCAACTCTCTATTTGTCTATTACCAAAATTGGTCCCACCGAGTTTGCGTAATCGGTCTCACCGAGATTACGTTATGCCCTAACCCTAATGAAATCGGTCTCACCGAGTTGACATGTCGGTCCCACCGAAAATCCTAACGGTCACATTATGAACTAAATTGGTCTGACCGAGTTTCACGATTCGGTCCCACCGAGTTTGGTAAATTGTGTGTAACGGTTAGATTTTGTGTGGAGGCTATATATACCCCTCCACCCACTCTTCATTCGAGGAGAGAGCCATTAGAACATGCCTACAATTACAACATACATTTTCTGAGAGAGAACCACCTACACTTGTGTTGAGGTCAAGATATTCCATTCCAACCACATAAATCTTGATCTCTAGCCTTTCCCAAGTTGCTTTCCACTCAAATCATCTTTCAACCAAATCCTATCCTATGAGAGAGAGTTGAGTGTTGGGGAGACTATCATTTGAAGCACAAGGGCAAGGAGTTCATCATCAACTCACCATTTGTTACCTCTTGGAGAGTGGTGTCTCCTAGATTGGTTAGGTGTCACTTGGGAGTCTCCGTCAAGATTGTGGAGTTGAACCAAGGAGTTTGTAAGGGCAAGGAGATCGCCTACTTCGTGAAGATCTACCCTACTGAGGCAAGTCCTTCGTGGGCGACAACCATGGTGGGATAGACAAGGTTGCTTCTTCATGGAACCTTCGTGGGTGGAGCCCTCCGTGGAGTCGCGCAACCGTTACCCTTCGTGGCTTGAAGTCTCCATCAACGTGGATGTACGATAGCACCACCTATCAGAACCACGCCAAAAATCTTCGTGTCTACATTGTGTTTGCTCCCTCCAAACTCCTCCCTTTACCTTCATATGCAATCGTTTTACTTTCTGCTGCTATACTCTTAGAATTGCATGTGTAGGTTGATTGCTTGACTTGTGCTAAGTTGCTAAAATCTGCCAAGAATTAAAATTGGGAAAAGGCTAGATTTCTATTTGGTCAAGTAGTCTAATCACCCCCCTCTGGACATACTTTCGATCCTACACCGACGTCTCCCCGCCTCCTCCTCCTCCCGTCTGGCGCTGCTCTGCCTCCTACACCTCCCGTCCGGCGCCGCCCAGCATCCTCCTCCTCCCACCTGGTGTCTCCCCGCCTCCTCCTCCTGTCCGGAGCCGCCCCGCCTCCTACTCCCCCCGTCCGGCGCTGCCTCGCCTCGTCCTACTCCCATCTAGAGCCGCCCCGCCTTCTACTCCTCTCGTCTGGCACCGCCCCGCATCTCCCCCGCGTGCCTCTGACCTGCAGCGCCGCCCAGCGACGGCCCCAGCCCCTCCTCGCTGCAGGAATGGCCACTGCCCCGCCATGCGCCCCACCCCATCCATCGCACCGCCTCGGCTCGATCCGTTGGGCGCTGAATCCGCACTCGAGAGCGGATGAGCTGCCTCCCCCGCACCAGTGCATACGGATCCGGCCGGGCTGCCCCACGATTGCCGGCCTCGACGGCCATGGCCACGGCCCCGCCCCGCGACGGCGCCGCCATAGTGTAGCTCTGTTGCTGCCCCAATGAAGTTCAGCTACCACTGGACCACTTCAAGCATGCCTCCAAGTTGCACGTCTATGGTCGCTGAACTGCATGGGGGCGTCACCTGAGCCAGAGGAGGAGTTGCTCCACTCGGGCATGTGCGTGCAAGGTCCAGCCGGCGAACGTCAAATGGGGATCCCGTCTCCTAGCTCTTGTGGTCGCGACTGGAGGCCATCGACCATGTCGCCCGCGTCAGCTGCAGGAGGCTTGGGGAGCGAGTGCAAGTTGTTCTCTACTCCTCTCTATGTTGGTCTTAACTACGCAGTGCAAGTTGCTCCCTAACGCAGGTCGTCTTGGTCATCTGTAGAGTACGAGTTACAATCCAACTTGATCATGCAATGATGCTTTGGCCATTGGATCAATTCTGCCTGCTTCAAAGCATTTGTTGTAGATATATAAACCAACCAGGAAGCTAATACATTTTGGCATTTACTCCTTTTGGCACTAGAGAGCTTACTTGATTGCAATATATCTCATCAATTGCAGGGGCAAAGTATGATTCTCATCAAGACTACGTGGAGCGAGCTAACAAGGCGAGGTCGGATAAGCTTTCTTCTGGACAACCATCATCACTGAAAGAATGAAGCAGTTGTCTCAACCAGCCCCATTTTGCCCAACATCTGCATGAAGTTTGCATTATGAATCTGAAGGCTTAATCTTGTGTCAAATAAACAGACCATCTATGTTCTGATTTTAGTAGCTATGGGGAAAACGTAGTGCTATTGTAATACAATAATATAAATTTGTTCGCGGAAATCTCAGAGTAGTGTCTTTTCTATTCTAGGAGGAGATGATGGACAAATCATGGTATTTTTATCTCACGAATTGCAATCCAGAGCCAACTCTCATTTGCACACTACTGGAAGATACGTAGCGGTAGTGCGCATGATTTGTTGTGGATGTTACAGGCTAGTAGAGGAGTAGCGCACAACATGCGTGGTTTTGTAGGTGGGGACTGGAGAGGAAAGGGAGAATTGGTGGAGCGAGGCGAGAGGGAGCCGCGCCTATTGGTGGCACCTTGGGAGACGGCCGGTGGGAGCCGCACCTGTTGAAAAAACATGACAAAAGTAGTACGGGCCGAAGACCACGGAAGTTCAGATTCTTCTTTGCGTGTTCAGATTTGAAGTGCAGTGCGTGGGTGAGGTACAAAAAATGGGTGTAAGTCCTGAAACTTTTTGTTCCGTCGTGTCCCAGTGTGAAGTGTGAAGGGCCGAAAAATTAATGTGGTTCACTTCTTGATGCAGTGCGGTTCACTCGCTCAATCCATACGGTCCACTTGTTCGGTCTACGCTCGTAGAAAATATGAAGTTTGGAAAAAACTCAAGCGGTTCACTTTCGGTAGTGTTGCGGCCCGTTTACGGTAGTCTCTAGGTTCACTTTTCATAGTCTTGCGGTTCACCAACACTCGACATGAAGTGCACTCCACCTCGTTTGGGAAAATTTATGTCCCACAAAAAAGAAATCATGCAGTGCACTTTTCTATCCAATGAAGTGCGGTTTTTAGTCTAAATAAGTGTGGTTTTGTGTCTGATGTAGTACGGCCCGTTTGTGGTAGTCTCGAGGTTCACTTTTCATAGTCTTGCGGTTCACCAACACTCGACATGAAGTGCACTCCACCTCGTTTCAGAAAATTTACGTCCCACAAAAAAGAAATCATGCAGTGCACTTGTCTGTACAATGAAGTGCGATTTTTTCGTCTAAATAAGTGTGGTTTTCTGTCTGATGCAGTACGGCCCGTTTACGGTAGTCTCGAGGCTCCCTTTTCATAGTCTTGCGGTTCACCAACACTCGACATGAAGTGCACTCCACCTCGTTTAGGAAAATTTACGTCCCACAAAAAAGAAAATCATGCAGTGCACTTATTTGTCCGATGTAGTGCAGTATTTAGTCTAAAGAAGTGCAGTTTTCTGTCTCATGCAGTACATAAGACGATTTTGGTGTCGCGAAAAAACAGTGTCTGCATTTTGTTAAAATCAAAATTGCTCATAAACCGTAAGGAATCGGAGAGAGTGTTCTACATGAAAAAGTTGCACCTCATCAATTTCTTTCCAACAGCGTATAATTTGAATCATTTTGACTAGCGGTTTGTAAAGAATTCGCGAAAAACGGCCGCTGTCTCTCGTCGTCAGCCGCATGATTTTCAAGCTTAACTAAAAACCGTAAGGAATCTCAAAAACAATTCAACATATGAAAGTTGCGCCTCGTCCGTAGCTTTCCAACGACGTATCATACGCCTCATTTCAACAAATGGTTGGAAAACTGAAGCGAAAACAATACCAAAAATTTCAAAAAAAATTGAAAAACAGAATTCCGTGATTTAGTAAATTTGAAACTACTCTTAAACCGTAACGAATTAGAGAAAATAATAGATATGAAAAATATGTGCCTCGGCGATATCTTCCCAACGGTGTATCATTTGCTTCATTCCGACTAGTGGTTTAGAAAAAAACGCGAAAAAACGCTCGCTGCCACTCGTCGTCCGCCGCACCGTTTTTAAAACTGCTCTTAAACTGTGGGGAATCTCGAAAAATGTTCAATATGGAGAAGTTGCGCCTAATCCATAGCTTTCCATCGGTATATTATAAGCCTCATTCTGATAAACGGTTAAAAAACTAGAGCGAAAACAATACCAAAAAACACTGCATGTAGTTTTTCCGACACGAAGTGTGCAGAATAAGTTATTCTTCATCCGAGGTAATCTTACGATCATTTCATAATTAAATTACCTTTTGAATTTAAATAGTTACATTCCTATTGATTCACTACGTAAAATTTGACATAAGAAAATAAAAATATAGGCCATAAGACAAGAAAATTTGCAGTTTTATGTGTATTCTAGACTATGTTTTTACGTTTGTAATTTTACATAACATAAAATATTTTTTATGGCGATTATTTTTTTTTACGGTCCCTTTTTGCGTCGGAAATAAGACAAACTTACGGAACGTAAAATTACGGTGCATTGATGGAAAAATAGAGGGGGGTGAAGAATAACTATTCTTCACTCAGGGTGACGTGCTATATATATAGCGGTTGAACACGCAAGGAAAAGCTGTCCACAAGCCGAGTGTACCGACGGACGCGAGCAGAGCACGCCGCGGTGCCTAATGGCGAGCAGAGCTTGCCGAGGGATGCGAGCAGAGGCCGACACAGTGATACGTGGCAAATAAGATGAACTGTGCAAGCGATGTCGGGGACATCAAGCACGAATCATTTTAAAGTTGCGTGTGCGATACGTGGCATATAGTTGATCCATCTGAGATGTTTGTGATGGAATAAGCCGTGTGTGTTGCATGCAAATGCTTGCTGATATATAACCTTAAATTTAACCAAGAAAGTGTTAATGCATGATACAAAACTTGTATAACTGGAAACTGTGTTCAAATACGAATCCAACGATATAATCTTTGGCGACATGCATTCGTATTTTATTAGTAAAATCCTACTTACAAACTAGGATGGGGATATAGTAGGCAATTAAATCGCAAACGTTTTTTTGTATTAACCGTATGTGTACGTGTCCTTTCGTCCTCCTCTCGCATGTCTTGTCACCCCGCTGCTGCAGACGGCTTACAGCGCAAGCTTGCGCTGCGCGCGGGGGCATTCATTTGGCCAAACAGTGGCACCAATGAATCGTCGGTGAGTCTGTTCCCGGGAAACCTCGGATGTTCCCGTGCAAGCTTCCCGCCCGACTCGGTGAAATCCCCCAAAATCCCAATGCTTACCAGCTTGCTATATTAACCCTCATGGCCGGTGAGTCCTACGTCGCGTTTTCCCCTCCCTCCCTGTAGCTTATCTCGTCTACTTTTCCTACAATCTCCAATGGCATTGGTCCGTCATCGTTGCTCAGCCACTCTGCCGTCATTAGAGAATAGCTCCAGCTGGGAGGCTATACCACGGCGGCGGCGCAGTCCCCGACGTAGTGTAGTGCCCGTGGTGTCCATGTTGGGTGTGCGCGGAACACCCACCACATGCTTCGCCGCCGTTGCCCGTCGGCAGCTATTGTCAGCCGCCATTGCCGCCAGACCACCATTGAGAGCCAGGATCATCGCTCGCTCTGCCACCGTGGCCCGAAGGCGGGAGGTGGCAGTCGTGGCCACCACCCCACTGCCAGCCATCACCCGCTCCGCCATCGCGGCCCGAAGGCTGGAGGTGGCCGTCGTGGCCGCCAGCCCATCATCGGTCACCACGGCCGCCAGCCCACCGTCGACCGTCGGGATCATCACCCGCTCCGCCACCGCCGCCCGAAGGAGGAAGGCAGAGGTAGTGGCCCGCACGTGCGTCAGCGACCTTGCATGCTACATCGAGTTCCTGCGGGAGGAGGATGAGCGCCTCGTCGAGCATGCAAAGAGCCTTACCGCAGCCATGGCTGCAGCACACGCTGACGCAAAGGAGAGGAATCAGGAGATCTATGAGCAGTTCGATCGCTTCGAGAGGGGGTCGTCTGGAGCGGCAGTGGGCGTTCGATAGGGCGAGCGTCGCTGAACGTGCAGCATCGACAGGCACCGTATTCCCATTGTCCAGCTCGTCGGTAGGCTCCTCCTCCTCCTCTGCCTCTTACTGAGCGCGCTCGGCACAGGAGAGGCTGCCGGAAGTAGCACAAAGCACCTCCGTAGTAGTAGTATTTAGGGGCTATTTTGTTCTGTTCATCTGACTATATGTGTGGTGGAACTGTACAACATATTTAAAATTAGCTAGTATATATAGTTGAACTAGCTATTTCAGTATGTGGTTGGCAACAATTGGGGAAAAGTTTGGTCGATTTAGTTGTCGAGTTGAACTGTTTGTATAAATTAAGAACGTCTGCTTAATCTATGAATGAAATCTATGCTTAATTACTGAATTTTAGTTGCAAAAATTAGATAGGCTAGTGATTTTTAACTGCATATTTTGACAAATCGCAGTGTTACAAGGATTGACAAATGGCAATGTTAATAGATCAACAAATGTCAATCTTTTCAGTTTGACAAATGGCAACATACCCAATACAACCGTTTGCGTTGAAGGGATGCACAAATCCTGCGCTGCGAATTTTCCCTCGACTTAAGGGGGAAGACCATAGCTCTCACTTTGCATACGGGTGTTCTATCTAAAACGTTTGCGATCTAGAGCTGTAGAAATCCTGCTCGGCACATTTTCTCTTGGATTCCTAGGGAAGCTGTCGGTTTGCATATGTGTGTTCTAACTAAAACATTTGTGATCAAGAGCTGCACAAATCCTGCTCGACACGTTTTCCCTTGGCTTCTTGGGGAAGTTGTCGGTTTGCATACATGTGTTCTAACTAAAACATTTGCGATGAGCGTTTTATATTTAAAAAAAATATGAAACTGCGGCTTGGGCCATTAATGGAGATGATGCGAGCAAGGCGTGTGACCATGGAAGTAAAAGGGATTGCTTCCCGGTGAGCCTGCATGGCGTATAGCTCGCAAGCTTCCCAGTGAGCCTCCGCATTGGAGTACAAGTTGCACGCCTCTCGTTTAGTCAAGCACTCAAGTGCCTTCCTGCACGGCACCTCCTAGCTATTAAAAGAGTGAGGCGTGGCGTCACATGAATGGTTAACAGAATGCACACAATTTAAATTATACAAAACGTTTGAGATCTTATAGTGGCAGCTATTTGTTTCAAAATGCCTTTGTTGGCTGTTATTCGAGTGCGCCTTCTCTCAAAATGGACACAAAAAATACCATAGCATGTCGGGTGCCATTCCATGATAGCATGCCAAGTTTCATGAATTCCAGACGAGTTTTGAATTTACTAGAATTTCTAAATAAAGTATCTCAACTTTGTTGGCAATCAATAGTGCCATAGTGTTTGAAATTAATTCCCATGTCTTGCATGGGACCTAATTAATGATGCACCCAAGGACAAAGATTTTTTTTGAAACCAATTTATATGCACTGGAGCATGTGCATGCAGCTCAAATTTGAATTATGCCCACAAAATGCCTAGAAAACCCAGTTAATGTATAAAAATGTCCAAACGAACCCTAAAAAATTCCAAAATTTAACACAACACTCATGTTGTTCTATGTTGACACTAGAAATTTTTGGAAGCAATAAGAGGCATCATATATTGTTTTGTCCCCAAAGGTGGCATGTTCCCTATCGAAACAATCATGCTTGTTGTGAGAAGCTCTAGTTTGTGAGAAGCTTATACCCAAACCTCCCCCAAACGGGACAATTTTTTTACCACGACATGTTGATGCCGCTCCAAGATAGCATGCCAAGTTTCATGAATTTCAGATGAGTTTTGGATTTACTAGAATTCAAAAACCAGGTATCTCAATGTTTGCGGCCCAGTGATGGCGGCAGGGTGTTTGACATTCATTCCCATTTCTTGCATGGTACCTATGCATGCAACCAAGGACACATATTTGATTTTTGAACCAATTTATATGCACTGGAGCATGTGCATGTAGTTCAAATTGGAATTATGCATATAAAATGCCTAGAAAACCCAGTTAATGTATAAAAATGTCCAAACGAACCCCCAAAAATTCCTAAATTTATCACAACACTCCTGTTGTTCTTTGTTGACACTACAAAATTTTTGAAAGCAATAAGAGGCAATGGATATCGTTTCGTCCTGAAAGGTGGCACGTTCCCTATTGAAACCATCACGCTTATTGTGAGAAGCTCTGGTTTGTGAGAAGCTTATACCCAAACCTGCCCCAAATGGGACAAAAATTTTACAACAACATGTTGATACCGCTCCATGATAGCATGCCAAGTTTCATGAATTTCAGACGGGTTTTGGATCTACTAGAATTTAAAAACCAGGTATCTCAATGTTTGCAGCCGAGTGATGGTGGCAGGGTGTTTGACATTCAATCCCATTTCTTGCATGGGACCTAAGCATGCAACCAATGACACATATTTGATTTTTTGACCCGTTTATATGCAATGGAGCATGTGCGTGTATTTCAAATTTGAATTGTGCACCTGAAATGCCTACAAAACCAAGTTCATGAATAAAAACGTCCAAACAAACCCCGAATAATTCCAATTTTTTTGACGACACACCTATAGTTGCATGTTCACCGCAGATAAAAGTTCTAGCAATTCAAACACCATCCTTTGTAGCTGTGACCCCATTATGCAATTCAAATCAAGATGGAAAATCGAGTATATTGCACACAGTTTATTATCACCAACCGTGTGAGATGCAACAGAAAATATCTTGGAGCAACGTCTGAGTATAGTAGGCATACGGTTTAAGCGAGAAGGTGCAACGGCTATAGTCCACAGCCGGCGTGTCAAGCACACTAGCTCACTCGCCAAATATCATTTCACTGTTCAATCATCGCCGGTGAAAGATGGGGACATGGACCCATGTCATGAGGGTAACTTCGGCGACCCACTCTGGCGAGAGCGTGGTCGCAGCCGCCAGGCGCGTGCTAACAAGCTTCGTGAGGGCGACCACAATCTACGTCCGGGAGGCCAAGGCAGCCCAAATGGCTGCTGTTGCTTCTCAGGCAGTGGCAGCAACATCTGCCTTGGGGATAGCAACTGGCGAGAGCGGCATAGCAGTTCTCCATTCCGCAGCGGGAGCATTAGCTCTGACGGAGGCCGCCC
Organism: Triticum urartu; assembly: GCF_003073215.2. NCBI lineage: Eukaryota > Viridiplantae > Streptophyta > Magnoliopsida > Poales > Poaceae > Triticum > Triticum urartu. The sequence goes on from NC_053028.1 coordinate 303,671,172, forward strand.
ACGACCATGTCGAGGCCGCCCACGCCCAGCTCATGGCGGTCACCACACAAATCGAACAAAGCTTCTCCGACAATGGTCGGCAACCCACGGCCGAAGAGTTGGCAATCACCGAGAGCGTTCGAGCAGCTGTCCGTTCCTGCGCAGCATACCTTGCCACGACGGAGCCCGCCAAAGCCCAGATCGTGCTCGCCCACGCCCCCAGCTCGTGGCGGCCTATTCCAAAGAGATGGCGGATGCGGATGGCGAGATGCTTGTCGAGTATGGTGTGATGGATGCCATGGGGCCCCTTCCCCATCGGGGCGAGCTGGACATGGACGCAGCGGCAGAGATCGATGAGCACCAGCCATAATACTACTCTCTGTTTTGTTTAATTAAGAGCGTTGGTTTTTAATTTTTTAGAGTAATGTTTAGGTCAGGTAGCTCTGTTTAATTGCCTTGCTCGATTAAGAAGTGTGGGTTTGCTGTAGTCTCCTTTGTGTACCCAAATTATGCAATGATGTGGATGACCACCGTAACCAGGGAAATTCGAACCAAAATTTTTGACGTTCAAACTCATCACACACGAGTTATGCTATCTGAATCGTTTGTGATGTTCACCTATCATACATAGTTCTGAATAAGGGACCATGTTTGATGACACTTTGCGCGCCAGTTTTTTCGCTGAAGCGATTCCAAATTTTCGGCTTCAACGGAAATATCTACCTCCCGGCCACTCCCGCTTACGAAAATCCACATTTCCCCTATTTCTGCCTTCCTTTCCAAGTTGAAACCTTCACTCCTTGCTTGCAGCACCGCCTCCTCGCCAGTGACCCTCCTTCACGCTGCTCGGCTCATCTATCCAGGCAGGTAATCCACACCTGACCCCCATCCTCCTCCTCCTTCCACATCCCACATGCCCCAACCGCCGGCGCGACACCTTCCACCCAAATCACCGACCCCTCCACCAAGTAAGCGCTGCCCAAAGCCATGGTGCACACAGTATAGCAAGGATCTCAAGGAACATTTGGCAGCGGAGAAGCAAATCGCGACCGCACATGCAGATGAGGTCGCGATGGCTGCCATTCGTGCGAACCCCCAGATCTTGGAGGTGCACCTCGCTGTCGAGTCCACCGTCAACGCCTCGCGCGCCACAGACGCGACGCGGTTGGCTGCTTTAAATGACAGTTCGTGGAGTTTTCTCGAGCTCACCCTTTTAACTGTTTTGTTAATTAGTTGTCGTGTTCAGTTAACTGTTTGTTTCAATTCTGCAAATGTGATGTTCAATTCTTGAGGGTGAAATTTCGTATGTCTTCCATGTGAGAAATAAATGAATTTTTCTTTACAAAATACATGAGAAACAAATACAATTGCTATATTTCCAAGTTGTCAAGCATGCTTGGTTTGGTTAACTGTCTGATCTTCTATTAGGAGTATATTATATTGTGCAATGTGGTGCTCAGTTAACGTTTGGTTCATTTGTTGTGGTGTTTAGTTAACTGTTTGGTTCAATTCTGCAATGTGATGTTCAATTGTTGTGGGTGCATTCTGTTATTCTATACCATGTGAGGAATAAATTGAATTTGGCTGTACAAAATACATGAGAAACAAATAAAATTGCTATATTTCCAAGTTGTTAAGCATGCTTGGTTTGGTTAACTGTCTGATCTTCTATTAGGAGTATGTTATATTGTGCAATGTGGTGCTCAGTTAATGTTTGGTTTATTTGTTGTGGTGTCTAGTTAACTGCTTGGTTCAATTCTGCAATGTGATGTCCAATTGTCGTGGGTAGAATTTTGTATTGTTGTGCATGTGAGGAATAAATCAAATTTGGCTCCACTTAATACATGAGAAACATATACAAGTGCTATATTTCCTAGTTCTTGATCATGCTTGGTTTGGATAAATGGGTTTTCCATGTGGCTTGAATTAATCTGATGAATCTGCAATGTGCTTATTTTTCATCAACATATTTTACTGATAGCATGCGAACCCTCACTTAACCTGATGACCAACTACCTTATATATGTTGCAGGGAAACAATGGGAAGCACCGAGGTTTTCAATCGAGGTTTGCACATGCATGGTCCTTTGTCTAATAGCACATTATTGTGCAATTACAGGAACCATTCTAATATTTAGGTTTTTAACAATTTGGCCTTGCACATGTAGGTCCTGCTGTCAGAGGTTTTGACCCACTGTTCGACCCTTTTTGCATATGGGGAAATTAGTTGTCCATGAATATCAGTCAAGTAAATAAACTCAGAAAGATTGTTAGGATAAAGAAATTAGCGACAGAAAACAGCAAGATCTTTGTTTGCACAATGAACAAGACATCAGTTCACTACAGGATGGTACTAACTATTATACATTGCCTTTTTTATTTCTTTGCCCCATTTCCAATATAGAGAAGATATTTATGCACATTCTTGTTTTCAGGCCTTTCCAAAGCAGTTCACTAATGATTACCTCTCAAACCACCTGTATGGTCAGGAGGCGAGGAAGGTATTCATACAACACCCACAGTTTAATATTGAAGTGTTCGTGAAGAGGATGAAGGATGGACGGTCAATCATCCACAGGCACTGGCCTAAAGTTGCAAAGACCTTCAACATCAATGAAGGCTCAATATTTGCCTTCTGCTTCAGCAGTTTTCCAGATGGGATACATATGTCTATGTATCATCTATGATGCTAATTTCGAAAGGTTATAGATGTTGCATGTGAAACTTGGTGCTGGTGCAGTTGTGTAACGGGGTAGCTGAGTGCTGAAGCTATATGATGTTGTACTCTGGTGTATTTCAATTATGAAAATGAAATATATTGTGTGCTTAATATGAAACGTCAATTAGATTAATAAATGGATTATTAATAATAGGATAATCAGCTTGCTAATTGGGTTTTTCTATTGCAAACGGTCATTGAGGAAACACCGTGGGCGATGACCTTAGGCAACGCACACAGTTTCTAGGAATAAACCGTGTTAGATTAATGAACAAGCACACACGACATCCTCTTGAAAACCGTTTGCGTTAGGCCACCTGGGAAAACGTTTACCACATAAAAACTGTGTGTGATGGAAAACCTTTGCCACATAGTTTCTTCTACGCACCGTGTGTGATGCATTCAATAACGCAAACAATAAAATTGTTAATACTGTGCAATGGAAATGCTATCACAAACGATTTGACGGGGAAAATTGTGTGTGATGTACCTGCGAACAGAAAAGTTTTCCTTGGAGCGACTGTGTGGGATGTATATACGAACAGAAACGTTTAGCAGGGACTGACTGTGTGGGATGGACTTACGACCGGAAATGATTTCTCCTGTATAATCGTATTTTTAGCACTACTGTATGTATAACCATATTTGGTCGCTCGCCGGTCGCACACTACCTCATTTTGCCGAGTGTGTGTGCCAGGAGGGCATATCCCCGACGGTCTATGGGACGTGTGGGAAGGACCCCCCTATTTCCCACACTCTCTAGGTGACGGTTCCAAATGTCGTCGCGGAAAGGGGTTAAAAACCGTTTGTATAGCACCTCGCCGTACTAGTGTTGGTTCAGCTCCATGGTAATTTCTCCCAGCTCAGCGAAGTGTTTTGCTACCAGCTTGGTAACATCCTCAGGAAGACCCAAACTGCTCAGATCAACTGACTTTGCATCATAGGCAACACTTTCAATGAGATCAATCATAAGAACGAATTCATACTTTTGTTCCTTTACGGGAGCAGGAACACTTGACTTGGCTTTCTTAACAGAAGCAGAAGCTTTTTCTTCGGGCAATAGCTTTCTCTTCACAAATGAGGCAGCATAATCCGAAGGTTTATCTGAGACTGGAGCAGGTGCAAGCCTTGGTGACATTCTCAATGGAGGTGAGACTTTTGCTGCTGGGGGAGTTTGATATGGCTTGTCTAGAAGAGCTCGTTGATCATACATTGGAATTTCATCGGCAACATTACCATTGGTGGAGTCATCAGATGAGGCAGAAGCTGCCTTATTTGACTTTCTGGCAACTTCTTTCTTTCTCGAAGCACGAGGGGAAACAGACATCCTCTTCTTCTTTTCCTTTTGGGTAGAAGCCCAATCCTTCTTCTCTTGCACATCTTGCGGAGTCAACTCAACATTTCTCTATTCCACTTGAATTTTCTCCGCGGCCTTCACGCTTGGCCTTGGACTTTGCTCCCTTTTCCCATTTTTCGGGAAAATCAGCAATGGTTTTCATTGATTCAGCATGAGCATTTACAGGAGGAGGTGGCCTGACTTTTTCATCATCTGGACCGAGGCAGCCTTCAACTATGCAGTCATTCCAGGGTGGAGTGAATGCGAACATAATTTGATATTTCCTTTGGAAATTTTCATGATTGAACCAATTCTTCGCCCAATGATGGTGAATCCTTTGCAGCCTATTATTTCTTTCGGTTGCTGTTTCAACTCCAAGTGGAGTTTTGTAAGTCTCGGGATCAGGCATCTTAGTGGCAACGTTTCTTTATCTGTCGCGACCACCCTTCTTGGGATTTCCATCAGATAATAAAGTATTTGAATCAATGATCTGTTCATCCTTGGGCTGACTGTAAGCCAAGGGAATATCATATTCCTCTTTTTCTGATTAAGATTCAGACTTCTTCAGAATCTTTGGTGGCTTAGATGCTTTTATTTCACCAGCCAACTTTGCTCTTTCAGCCACATGCGGCAGGTGAGGTATTTCTTCTTCAGACTCAGACTGCTCTTCCGAACTACGAGCCATGACCACTCTTGAGAGAAAAACAACAATGCGAGGGAAAACGGAAAAGGGTCATAAACATGCACAAAAGCATTTTGACTGAAAACAACAAGTTTTTTCGGAAGCAACAAAGGAATCCATGGTATATATTTGAAAGATATCATCGATAAAATTGCAGCACATCATAAGGCAGAGTAACAACTTATGTAATCTTTCAGATGACTGGTATGAGGAAAAGCTACAAACTGTACAAGCCATAACTTAGAGAGCCCTAAATATCTACCATAAGAAAATAAAGCAAGACAAATTTGCGTTGGTAAGAACAACCCTAGAATAGAGGAATATAGAGGGCTAGCTCCAGATCTGTGCGGCCTAACTTGGCAGCAGAGGTCGATGATACGTCTCCAATGTATCTATAATTTTTGATTGTTCCATGTTATTATATTACTCCCTCTGTTCCTAGATATAAGGTGTATAGTTTTTGGCACGGAAATTAAAGAACACATGTGGAGGGAAAACTTCACAAGTTTTGGGTGAGATTACACATGACTAATTGACATGAGAAAATAGAGGAGCTTGCATGATATAAGGAAATGTAATCAAATCCCTAAAAAAATTATCCAAACAAGTGGTGCAACGCAATACACCTTATATTTTGGACTTTTTCTCAAAAATCCATACACCTTATATCAAGGAACGGAGGGAGTATATGTTTTGGATGTTTTATATGCATTAATATGCTATTTTATATTATTTTTGGGACTAACCTAATAACCTAGAGCCCACTGCCAGTTCCTGTTTTTTCCTTGTTTTAGAGTTTCGCAGAAAAGAAATACCAAACGGAATAAAACCTTCGCGGTGATTTTTCTTGGACCAGAAGACACAACAAAGACTTGGAGATCAAGTCGAAGGAGCCACAAGGCGGCCATAAGGATGGATGGCACGCCCAGGGGGGTAGGGCGCACCCCCCACCCTTGTGGGCCCTCGTGCACCTCCTAACCTAGTTTCTTCACCTATATATTCCCATATATCCCCAAACCAACAAGGGGAGCCACGAAAACACTTTTCCACTGCCGCAAGCTTTTGTACCCATGAGATCCCATCTAGGGGCCTTTCCGGTGTCCTGCCGGAGGGGGATTCGATCACGGAGGGCTTCTACATCAACTCCATTGCCCTTCTGATGAAGCGTGAGTAGTTTACCTCAGACCTACGGGTCCATAGCTAGTATCCAGATGGCTTCTTCTCTCTCTTTGATTCTCAATACCATGTTCTCCTCGATGTTGTTGGAGATCTATTCGATGTAATACTTTTTTTTGCAGTGTGTTTTCCGAGATCCGATGAATTTTGGATTTATGATTAGCTTATCTATGAATATTATTTGAATCTCCTCTGAATTCTTTTATGCATGATTTGATATCTTTGTAATTCTCTTCGAACTATCGGTTTTGTTTGGCCAACTAGATTGGTTTTTCTTGTAATGGAAGAAGTGTTTAGCTTTGGGTTCAATCTTGCGGTGTCCTTTCCCAGTGACAGTAGGGGCAGCAAGGCACGTATTGTTGCCATCGAGGATAAAAATTTGGGGTTTTCATCATATTGCTTGAGTTAATTCCTCTACATCATGTCATCTTGCTTAATGCGTTACTCCGTTCTTTATGAACTTAATACTCTAGATGCATGCTGGATAGTGGTCGATGTGTGGAGTAATAGTAGTAGATGCAGGCAGGAGGGTCTACTTGACACAGACGTGATGCCTATATTCATGATCATTGCCTTGGATATCATCATAACTTTGCGCTTTTCTATCAATTGCTCGACAGTAATTTGTTCACCCACCGTAATATTTTTCTATCTTGAGAGAAGCCTCTAGTGGAACCTATGACCCCCACGTCTATTTTCCATCATATAAGTTTCTGATCTACAATTTTAGTTTCTGATCTACTCTTTTTGTAATCTTTTACTTTCCGATCTATAAACCAAAAAATACCAAAAATATTTACTTTACCGTTTATCTATCTCTATCAGATCTCACTTTTGCGAGTGACCGTGAAGGGATTGACAACCCCTTTATTGCGTTGGGTGCAAGTTGATTGATTGTTTCACTACTGCAGGATGCTGCTGACGCGACACTATGATCAGAGACCCTTCGATGAAACTGTGTGTGATGCCATAATCGCAAATGGTGGTGTAAAAAACCCGTCAAAAAAGGTGCAAAATGATTGCGATGGCGGAGCCATCAAAAACGGTTTGGATTTTAGTTGCGTGTGCGATGTCTGGCATACGGTTCAGTTCAATTAACTGTTTGCGATGAGGAGGAACAAAAGAAACGGGCAGCCAGATGGAGGTGTGTGCGATATACAGCATATGGTTCACTCGGATGAATTGTTTGCGATTAGGCAACACAAAAGAAACGGTCAGCCAGATGAAGGTGTGTGCGATATACGGCATGCGGTTCACTCGGATGAATTGTTTGCGTTGAGACATGAGAACAGAAACGGTTCAACTTAACAAGATGTGTGTGATACGCGGCAAACAGGTATGTAATCAGAAATGTGTGTGAAGACCGATAATAACACAGACGGTTGCTGCTAATAAGACGTGCGTGTTGTGCGATGGGATTGCATACAGAACAACAACATACACACACACACACTTATAAGGACATGCTTGCATAACCAAATTAAACATCCACTTACATAGGTGGCTACTACATGCATGGCATTTGCACACACCAAAGTAAACTATTACATGCATGATTACATAGGTGGCTACTACACACATGACATTTCCACACACCAATAAAGTAAACTATATATTACATGCATGATTAACTAGCATAAACGATCATCTGACCATCATCTACTTCTTGTGACGCTTGCTCTACTTGTGGCTCGATCCGGGCTCGTTTTGGGTAACGAGGCACTTCCTCATGTGAACGATCTGCCTGTGCATCTCATAGCATGTGTACACGCTCTTGGCCGCGAACCTGAGGTGAGGTTCATCCAGTTGCCGCATCCAGGCCCTATGCCAGGATAAGGGACTTGTTCTCTAGGCATCCTACTTCATCTTTTCATAGTAGGGGTCAATGATGGCCGAGGTGAGTTCGACCAGGGAGTCCTTCTTCGTGCTGCCCCAGACCCTGTAGTGGTCACGGATTTCGACATGGTTCTTGCAGGCCAAGCCCGTAACACTGAGCTCTTTTACATCGTCGATGGTTTCCATCGTGGCGAACTTGTAGTCGGTGCTGTGGACAAACCTGTTGAAACGGTCACAAGGCTTGTGGCCATGCAGTAGTGGTAGATGAGGACATGATGGCGCATGCACAACTGGGCGACGGCAACCTTTTGATCTATGCCGAGACGACCGGCGGTGTACTGGAGGTCGATGCCGACCACCTTGTACTTGTCTCCAGCAAGCAACTGCTCAACGCTGTTGATGTAGTCGTCCACCACGGCCGGGTCGATGGTGTACACCACCGAGAGATCCGTCTCCCTCGTGTGGGTCTCCACTCTATGGTCGCTGAACTCCATTGGAGCACCGCTGGACATCCCCTCTCTATGTGTCATCGTGGGTGTGCTTGTTGTGTTGTAGGGCGCGATCAAAAGGTTGAAGATACTAAGGTTATAATGGCCACGGGAATTAAAGGGGAAGCCAGACGGCCAGGAATACCGGTAGTCCCTGATGGCACTTCTAATTTGCAGCACGTAACTCCATCATGCTGCATGTAACTGCATCGTGTGGCCACGCGCGCGGCACAACCGCATGCATATGGGGCCCCCGAGGTGATCGTGCACATGCCCAACCGCTGGCAGAGCGTGCCCGGAGGGACGCGAGTAGAGCGCTCCGCGGTCGCCTCAACGGCGAGCAACCATATATATATGCATATAGAAGTTGAACGTGCAAGGAAAAGCTTTCAACAAGCCGAGCGCACCGACAAACGCGAGCACAACGTGTCAACGAACGCGAGCTGAGCGTGCTGCGGCGCCTAACGGCGAGCAGAGGCCGGCGTAGTGATACGTGGCAAATAAGACAAACTGTGCAATTGATGTCGGAGGCATCAAGCACGAACCAGATTAGAGTTGCGTGTGCAATACGTGGCATACAGTTGATCCATCCGAGCTATTTGTGATGGAATAAGCCGTGTGTGTTACGGGCAAACGCTTGCTGGTATATAACCTGAAATTTAACCAAAAAAGTGTTAATGGATGTTACAAAAATTGTATAGCTGGAAACTATGTTCAAATAAGACTCCAACGATATAATCTTTGGCGACATGCATTCGTATTTTATTAGTTAAATCATACTTATAAACCAGGACGGGGGTATAGTAGGTAATTAAATCGCAAACATTTTTTTTATATTAACCGTATGTGTACATGTCCTTTCGTCCTCCTCTCGCACGTCTTGTTACCCCGCTACCGCAGACGGCTTATAGCGCAAGCTTGCGAAGCGTGCGGGGGCATTCTTTTGGCCAAACGGTGGCGCCATTGAATCATCGGTGAGCCTGTTCCCGCGCAACCTTGCAGGTTCCCGCACAATCTTCCCACCCGACTCGGTGAAATCCTCCAAAATCCCAATGCTTACCGGCCTGCTATAAAAACCCTCACGGCCGGCGAGTCATGCGTCACATTTTCCTCTCCCTCCCTATAGCTTATCTCGTGTGCTTCTCCCACAATCACCAATGGCACCGATCCGTCGTCGTCGCTCAGCCACTCTGCCATCATGAGAGGACAGGTCCAGCTGGGAGGCTACACCGTGGCGGTGGCGCAGTCCCCGGTGTAGTGTAGTGCGCGTGGCGTCCCTGTTGGGTGTGCGCGGAACACCCACCACACGCTCCGCCGCTGCTGCCCGTCGACAGTTGTTGCTGGCCGCCGTTGCCGCCACACCACCATCGAAAGCCAGGGCCATCTCCCGCTCTGCCATCGCTGCTCAAAGGCGGGAGGTGGCCGTCGTGGCCGCTACCCCAGTGTCGGCCACCATGGCCATCACCCGCTCCGCCATGGTGGCCCGAAGGCGGGAGGTGGTGGTCGTGGCCGCCACCCCATCATCTGCCGCTGTGGCCGCCAGCCCACCGTCGACCACCAGGATCATCACCTGCTCTGCCACCACCGCCCAAAGGAGGGAGGCGAAGGTGGAGGCCCGCGTCAGCGACCTTGCGTGCTACATCGAGTTCCTGTAGGAGGAGGAGCAGCGCCTCGTCGAGCATGCAAAGAGCCTTACCCTACTCGTGGCCGCAGCACACGCCGACGCAGAGGCGAGGAATCAGGAGATCCACGAGCAGTCCGGCCACTTAGAGAGGGATCGTCTGGAGCGGTACTGGGCGTTCGAGCTGGCGAGCGTTGCTGAACGTGCAACAGCGGCTGGCACCATATTGCATTTCTCCAGCTCGTCGGTAGGCTCATGTTCCTGCTTTGCCTCTTACTGAGCGCGCTCAGCAGAGGAGAGGCTGCCAGACGTAGCACAAAGCCCCTCTGTGGTAGTAGTAGTATTTAGGGGCTATTTTGTTCAGTTCATCTGACTATAGATGTGTGGTCGAACTGTACAACGTACTTAAAATTAGCTAGTATATATAGTTGAACTAGCTATTTCAGTATGTGGTTGGCAAAAATCGGGGAAAAGTTTGGTCGGTTCAGCTGTCGAGTTGAACTGTTTGTATAAATTAAGAACGACTGTTTAATCTATGAATGAAATCTATGCTTAATTACTGAATTTTAGTTGCAAAAATTAGATAGTGCTAGTGATTTCTAGATGCATATTTTGACAAATCACAGTGTTACAAGGATTGACAAATGGCGACGTTACTAGATCAACAAATGTAAATCTTTCCAAATTGTTTGTACATGGTTGCACACGGGTCATCCAAAACAACCATTTGTGTTGAAGGGATGCGCAAATCCTGCGCTGCAGATTTTCCCTCGACTTAAGGGGGAAGACCATATGTAACGCCCTCGATGCGGCTATATCTCCCACGTGTCGAAGCACGACTTAGAGGCATAACCGCATTGAAAGCAATGTCGCAAGTGAGGTAATCTTCACACGACCCATGTAATACATAAGGGAAAGAGATACATAGTTGGCCTACAATCGCCACTTCACACAATTACTTGAATAAAGCATTACATCAACCAGTTACAATCAAGGTCCGACTACGGAACCCAAAATAAAAGAAGAACTACCCCAAATGCTACACAGATCCCCGATCAACCCCAACTGGGCCCCACTACTGATCAGCTAGAACAAAACAACATAAAGGACAAGATCTTCATCGAGCTCCTCCTGGGCTTGGTTGCGTCACCTGGAATGGCATCATCGGCACCTGCAAGCTGGTTTTGGAAGTATCTGTGAGTCACAGGGACTCAGCAATTTCACACCCTCGCGATCAAGACTATTTAAGCTTATAGGAAGGGTAAAAGGTATGAGGTAGAGTTGCAGCAAGCGACTAGCATATATGGTGGCTAACATACTCAAATGAGAGCGAGAAGAGAAGGCAAAGCACGATCGACAAACTATGATCAAGAAGTGATCCTAGAACAACCTACGTCAATCATAACTCCAACACCGTGTTCACTTCCCGGACTACACCGGAAAGAGACCATCACGGTTACACACGCGGTTGATGCATTTTAATTAAGGTCAACTTCGGGTTTTCTACAACCGGACGTTAACAAATTCCCATCTGCCCATAACCGCGGACATGGCTTTCGAAAGTTCAAATCCCTGCAGGGGAGTCCCAACTTAGCCCATGACAAGCTCTCACGGTCAACGAAGGATATACCTTCTCCCGAGACATTCCGATCAGACTCGGCATCCCGGTTCTACAAGACAACTTCGACAAGTTAAAACAAATCCAGCAACACCGCCCGAATGTGCCGACAAATCCCGATAGGAGCTGCACATATCTCGTTCTCAGGGCACACTCAGATTGTCTAAACTTCTGGTAGGCTAGCCCAGAGTTGCCCCTGGTGGCCACCGGCGGCTGACGAGGTGGACCAACACTCAGAGGAGCACTGGCCCGGGGGGGGGGGGCGTTTAAAATAAGATGACCCTCGGGATCCGGAAACCCAAGGGAAAAAGAGGCTAGGTGGCAAATGGTAAAACCAAGGTTGGGCATTGATGGAGGAGTTTTATTCAAGGCGAACTGTCAAGGGGTTCCATTATCACCCAACCGCGTAAGGAACGCAAAATCCGGGAACATAACACCGATATGATGGAAACTAGTGCGGCAAGAGTGGAACAAAACACTAGGCAAAAGGCCGAGCCTTCCACCCTTTACCAAGTATATAGATGCATTAAGATAACAAGATAATATAGTGATATCCCAACAAGAAAATAATGTTCCAACAAGGAACGATCTCCAATCTTCACCTGCAACTAGCAACGCTATAAGAGGGGCTGAGCAAAGCGGTAACATAGCCAAACAACGGTTTGCTAGGACATGGTGGGTTAGAGGTTTGACATGGAAATTTGGGAGGCATGATAAGCAAGTGGTAGGCATCGTAGCATAGGCATATCAAAAGAGCGAGGATCTAGCAAAGCAAAGATAGAAGTGATTTCGAGGGTATGATCATCTTGCCTGCAAAGTTGTCAGAGTTGACTGCATCCTCGAAAGCAAACTCAACGGGCTCCTCGTTAGCGAACTCGTCTCCCGGCTCTACCCAAACAAGACAAACAAGCAAAAGGAACACAATCAACCACGTGCAAAGCTCAAACAACATGATGCAAACATGGTATGCTATGCGGGATGCGATATGTGATGCATATGCAAGATTTGACAAGGAATGAATGAAAATGGCCTCAACTTGGAAATCCAAGAGTGCCAGTGGAAAGGTGAGGTGATTTCGGTTGAAATCGATATAAATAACACCGGAATCGGATTCACGGATTGGAAATGGCAAGCAAAACAAATATAGCACCGGTCTACGATTAACAGCAAGTAGGCATCTAAATGCAACAAGATAATTATGCTACATCACTCAAACATGGCAACAAAATACATGTCAGGGATCCACTCATGAAGCTTAACAAAAGATGAACATTGAGCTACGGCCAATTCATCCAATAACAGGTTCACACAAGCATGGCAAAAGAGCAATTGGTAAACATGTTTCAGAATTTGTGAAATTAACACAAGCCTGGAATTTCAGATCAGGTAGCACACTTTGAAGCATGAAAACTATATGCTACAGGAACTTGACATGGCAAAGCAAGGCATGGCATGCAGCTACTCAAAGAGCTTAACAAAAGTCCCTTAGTGACCTTGAGCCAAAAGGGAACAAAAAATACAATTGCAAGCATGTGAACATGGCAAAAACATAATCAGATCTCAGACTTAGTGAAAAACTGGAGCATGCAAATATGTTAACGAGTAGGCATGTTTACGAGCTCGATGCACTCACTACAGAGCAAGGCATGACAATCTAAGCATACACCCATCAAGAATACACATTGTATAAGCTATACATGGCAAGAACAACAACATAGCATGCACGGATCAACAACAACATCCTCGGCAAAATTGCTAACTTGTAGACAACCTGCCCAGATTCACGAAATAGCAAAAGTAGAGCTCGATTGGCTCAAGCTAGAGCGCTCCATAATTGCAAACAAATACATGGATGGATAGAGCACTACAATATTAACAAAACATCCTTACTGATCATCCTCAAAAGAGGCACGGATCACTAGGCAACAACATGAACATATGGCATATTGATAAAAACAGATCAAGGACATTGGAATTGCTAAGTCCCTGAAATCAGCATTAACGAATGCACCACTTTGCAAGGTTGTGATAGTCACCACACACATCACAAAAATGCATGGATAGCACCTATGGAAAGATGGCATGGCATATAACAAAACACATGTAGAGCTCATGAGCATATCATGCACACATTAATCATGGCAAAAATGACAAATAGCTATTTGGTGCAGCAGATCTGACAATTAACTCAAATAGCTCTCTTCCAACAGTCTTTCGGGTATCAAGATGAGCTCAAACGAAAATGATGCAATGAGATGAAATGATGTGCTCTCTAAGACGAACATTTTGATATGCTACACGCCCAAAACGGATCTACGGATGCGGATATAAAGCATGATGAATATTGCAAAATAATCTGGGACTTGGGGAAAAGAAGGAGTCAACCCTAGGGTTTGTCCGGTTCAGATCTGGATCGCCGGCGCGTGGATCGAGGATCGCCGGGGTCGGCTCCGGAGTTCGACGGGGAGGCGGCGGCCGGGCCCGGGAGAAGCTGGCCGGCGGGGCGTGGTCGCCGGAGTCGGAGGGGGGCCGCCGGAGTTCGATCCGGCCGCGGCGAGGAGCTGCGGTGCGGGGGCCGGGCCGGCGAGCTGCGGTGGCGGCGAGCTCGCGCCGGCGCGGGGGCGCGTCGGGCGGCGGCGGCTGGCAACGTGGAAGAAGGCGGCGATGCCAGCGCGGGGCGCGGCCCGGTTGGCGCGGGGAGAGGGCCCGCCTTGGGCCCGGGCGGGCCGGCGGCGCTGGGGCGGCAAAGTGGGGCGCACGGGCCACGTAGCAAGCTCCGGTTGGCGGGGGCGATCGGCGGACGTGTCCGGCGGCCGGCGGACGTGTCCGGTCGCGCGGAGGAGTGGATCTAGGGTTTAGGGGGGAGGGGAGACCCGTGAATTTCGGAGGAGGACCTATATATAGGCATAGAGGGAGCTAGGAGTGTCCAAATGAGGTGCGGTTTTCGGCCACGCGATCGTGATCGAACGCTCTAGATGATGGAGAGGGTTTTGGTAGGTTTTGGGCCAAAATGGAAGGGTGTTGGGCTGCAACACACACGAGGCCTTCTCGGTCCCTCGGTTAACCGTTGGAGCATCAAATGAAGTCCAAATGGTACGAAACTTGACAGGCGGTCTACCGATAGTAAACCAAGGCCGCTTGGAAAGTCTCGGTCCAATCCGGAAATGTTTAATCCCCACACACGAAAAGAAGGTAGAAAAAACCACCGAAGGAGATAGGAGTGCCGGAATGCAAAACGGACAACGGGGAAAATGCTTGGATGCATGAGACGAACACCTATGCAAATGCAATGCACATGATGACATGATATGAGATGCATGACAACAACAACAACACACAGAGACAAAAACCCGAACCCGAGAAAATAAAATAACTTAGCGCCGGAAACAGAAAGAGTTGGAGTACATATTAGTTAAATTACATCCGGGGTGTTACAACACTCCACCACTACGAAAGGATCTCGTCCCGAGATCTAGGACTGGAAGAACGCCGGGTACTCAGAACGGACGTGATCCTCGCGTTCCTAGGTGGCTTCATGGTCGGAATGGTGTGACCACTTGACTTTGAGGAATTTGATTGACTTATTGCGAGTCTTGCGTTCAGTCTCTTCAAGAATAGCAACGGGGTGCTCACGATAAAAGAGATCTTCTTGGAGATCAATGTCTTCGAAGTTGACGGTGCGGTCAGGAGTCTTGAAGCACTTGCGGAGCTGAGAGACATGGAAAACGTCATGCACATTTGCAAAGTTTGAAGGAAGCTCGAGTTGATAGGCGAGATCGCCTCTCTTGCTGCCGATCTTGAAAGGGCCCACATATCTAGGGGCAAGCTTCCCTTTGATACCAAAGCGACGAGTACCTTTCATTGGAGAGACGCAGAGGTACACATGATCTCCGATCTCGGAAGCCAAATCACGGTGCTTACTATCATAGTAGCTCTTCTGGCGCGATTGCGCTGCTTTGAGGTTATCTCGAATGACTTTGCACATCTCCTCTGCCTCTGTGATTAAGTCATTTCCCAGAAGTTGACGTTCACCGGTTTCTGACCAGTTGAGTGGAGTACAGCACTTCCTGCCATACAGAATTTCGAATGGGGCCTTGCCCGAACTGGCTTGAAAACTGTTGTTGTAGGAGAATTCGGCGTATTGAAGACAATCCTCCCACTTCATATCGAAGGAGATCACACAAGCCCTGAGCATATCTTCAAGAATCTGATTGACACACTCGACTTGACCGCTAGTTTGAGGATGGAAAGTTGTGCTGAAGCGGATGTTGGTGCCCATGGCCTTCTGAAAAGAATCCCAAAACTTGGAGGTAAAGATGCTGCCACGGTCTGAAGAGATCACCTGTGGAATACCGTGCAGAGAGACAATCCGAGAGGTCTACAGCTCCGCCAATTGAGCTGCAGTGATAGACTCTTTGATAGGCAGAAAGTGAGCCACTTTAGTGAGTTTGTCGATGACAACGAATATAGCATCATTGCCATGCTTGGACTTTGGAAACCAAGTCACGAAGTCCATCTCAATGTGGTCAAACTTCCATTCTGGAATGGCAAGAGGTTGGAGGAGACCAGCTGGCCTTTGGTGTTCTGCCTTCACTCTTCTGCAGACATCACATTCATTCACGAACTGAGCAATCTCGCGCTTCATTCGAGTCCACCAATAAGCCTGCTTGAGGTCCTGATACATCTTCGTACTCCCAGGGTGGATGGAGAGGAGTGAATTGTGAGCCTCGTTCATGATTACTTTACGAAGATCACCTTTGGGCACAACAATACGGTCCTCGAAGAAGAGAGTATCCTTGTCATCAAGGAGGTAGCACTTGTACTTGGGTTGGCTCTTGGCAATCCCAATCTTCACCTTCTTCACCATAGCATCAAGAAGTTGAGCCTCGCGAATCTGGTCTTCCAAGGTAGGAGAGACTTGAAGGTTGGCGAGGAAACCTTGAGGAACAACTTGCAGATTAAGTTTGCGGAAAGCTTCACAAAGCTCGGGTTGATAAGGCTTGAGAATCAGACTGTTGCAATAAGCCTTCCTGCTCAAAGCGTCAGCAATCACATTGGCCTTGCCTCGAGTATACTCGATACTCGGATCATACTCTTGAATCATTTCGACCCAACGAGTCTGCCTGAGGTTGAGATTAGGCTGAGTGAAGATGTATTTGAGACTCTAGTGGTCAGTGAAGATGTCCACTTTTCTTCCCAATAAGAGATGTCTCCAAGTCAAAAGAGCATGCACAACTGCCGCCAACTCGAGGTCATGAGTGGGGTAGTTCTTCTCATGGGGCTTCAACTGGCGAGAGGTATAAGCCACAACTTTCTTCTCTTGCATCAACACTGCACCAAGACCTTGAAGAGAGGCATCGCAGAAGACCTCGAACGGTTTGGATTCGTCAGGAGGAGTCAGAACTGGAGCAGTGACCAATTTCTCTTTCAAAGTGTTGAAAGCGATGTCACATTCCGGAGACCAAACGTAATTGATGTGCTTCTAGAGAAGGTTTGAAAGAGGCTTCGCTATCTTTGAAAAGTTCTCAACGAACCTTCGACAGTAGCTTGCGAGACCGAGGAAACTATGGAGTTGCTTCACGTTCTGAGGTGGTTCCCAATTCACAATTGCAGACACCTTCTCAGGATTCACCGCAATGCCCTTGGCAGAGATGATATGCCCAAGATATAAAACCTCATCGATCCAAAACTCGCACTTTGAGAACTTGGCGTAGAACTGGTGTTCCCTGAGCTTATCGAGCACCAAACGCAAGTGCTTGGCATGATCTTCCTTGTTCTTTGAAAAGACCATAATGTCGTCGAGATAGACCAAAACGAAGTCATTTGTGTAGGCGTTGAAGATGAAGTTCATCATGCGAGAGAAAGTTGGAGGAGCGTTGACGAGGCCAAAAGACATGACAGTGTATTCATATGAACCATAGCTTGTTCTGAAAGCCGTCTTGGGAATATCTTGCTCACGGATTCGAATCTGGTGATAACCCATATGGAGATCAAGCTTGGAGAATACTTGGGCACCTTTGAGTTGTTCGAACAGCTCATTGATGTTGGGAAGTGGGTACTTGTTCTTGATAGTCTTCTTGTTCAATGGACGGTAGTCAACACAAAGTCAGTCCATTCCATCCTTCTTCTTCACAAAAATAACTCCACAACCCCACGGAGAAGAACTAGGTCGGATGATACCCATTCGTTCTTGAATATCTAGTTGCTTCTTCAACTCCTTCAACTCTTCAGGTCCGAGCTTGTAAGGACGTTTGCAAACCGGTTCCGTGCCAGGCTCAAGATCGATGACGAATTCAACTGTCCGGTGCGGAGGTATTCCTGGAAGCTCTTCTAGAAAGACATCTTGATATTCGCAAATGACTGGAATTTGCAAGATGGCATCCAGTTCACCCTTCTCATTAAGAGAAAACAGGCAGATGGTATTATCCCGAGCGGCAAAGACAATTACATCCTCAAACGAATGAGTCAATTGAATCTGCCTGGCTGCACAATCGAGCTGAGTCCTTGTTCTTAGAAAGCCAGTCCATTCCAAGAATAAGATCAAAATCCGAGTTACCAAGAACCATTGGAGAAGCCAGGAACTTGAAATCACCCATCATGATAGAAATATCCAGAATCTCGTGGTTAGCGAGCAGACATTTACCCGGAGAGACAACTGCTAACGGTTTATGCATAACTTGGGAAGACAACTCATGCTTTGATGCAAAAGGTTTCGAGATGAAACAATGCGATGCACCAGTGTCAAAAAGTACTTTTGCAGGAACATCGTTAACAGGAAGGTTACCCATGATGACATCTGACGAGTCCTCTCCTGAGCTGCATTCATCAGATTGACCTTCACGTGCTTGGGGTTATGCTTGACCACAGCTGTACTTGCCGATCTCACAGGAGGAGGAGGAGGAGGGAGACGCCTCTAGTTGACCGCAGCTCGCCGGCCCGGCCCCCGCACCGCAGCTCCTCGCCGCGGTCGAATCGAACTCCGGCGGCCCCCCTCCGACTCCGGCGACCACGCCACCGCAGCTCGCCGGCCCGGCCCCCGCACCGCAGCTCGGCACGTCGAACTCCCCGACCCGGCGATCCTCGATCCACGCACCGGCAATCCAGATCTGAACCGGACAAACCTAGGTTGACTCTTTTTTCCCCTAAGTCCAGATTATTTGCAATATTCCATCCATGCTTTTAATCTCCGGCATACGTAAGATCCGTTTTGGGTGTAGCATATCAAAATGTTTTTATCAGAGAGCACATCATTTCATCTCATTGCATCATTTTCATTTGAGCTCATCCTGATGCCCGAAATGCTGTTGGAAGAGAGCTATTTGAGTTAATTGTCAGATCTGCTGCACCAAATAGCTATTTGTCATTTTTGCCATGATTAATGTGTGCATGATATGCTCATGAGCTCTACATGTGTTTTGTTATATGCCATGCCATCTTTCCAGAGGTGCTATCCATGCATTTTTGTGATGTGTGTGGTGACTAGCACAAGCTTGCAAAGTGGTGCATTCGTTAATGCTGATTTCAGGGACTTAGCAATTCCAATGTCCTTGATCTGTTTTTATCAATATGCCATATGTTCATGTTGTTTCCTAGTGATCCGTGCCTCTTTTGAGGATGATCAGTAAGGATGTTTTGTTAATCTTGTAGTGGTCTATCCATCCATGTCTTTGTGTGCAATTATGGAGCACCCTAGCTTGAGCCAATCGAACTCTACTTTTGCTATTTCGTGAATCGGGGCAGGTAGTCTACTTGTTAGCAATTTTGCCGAGGATGTTGTTGTTGATCCGTGCATGATATGTTGTTGTTCTTGCCATGTCTACCTTATACAATGTGTATTCTTGATGGGTGTATGCTTAGATTGTCATGCCTTGCTATGTAGTAAGTGCATCGAGCTCGTAAACATGCCTACTCGTTAACATATTTGCATGCTTCAGTTTTTCACAAAGTCTGAGATCTGATTATGTTTTTGCCATGTTCACATGCTTGTAATTGTATTTTCTGATCCCTTTTGGCTCAAGGTCACTAAGGGACTTTTGTTAAGCTCTTTGAGTAGCTCCATGCCATGCCTTGCTTTGCCATGTTAAGTTCCTATAGCATATAGTTTTCATGCTTCAAAGTGTGCTACCTGATCTGAAATTCCAGGCTTGTGTTGATTTCACTAAGTCTGAAACCTGTTTACCAATTTCTCTTTTGCCATGCTTGTTTGAACCTGTTATTGGATGAATTGGCCGTAGCTCAGTGTTCATCTTTTGTTAAGCTTCACGAGTGGATATTTTGTTGCCATGTTTGAGTGTTGTAGCATAATTATCTTGTTGCATTTAGATGCCTACTTGTTGTTAATCGCAGACCAGTGCCATATTTGTTTTGCTTGCCATTTCCAATCCGTGCATCCGATTCCGGTGTTCTTTATATCGATTTCAACCGAAATCACCTCACCTTTCCAGTGGCACTCTTGGATTTCCAAGTTGAGGCCAGGTTCATTCATTCCTTGTCAAATCTTGCATATGCATCACATATCGCATCCCGCATAGCATACCATGTTTGCATCATGTTGTTTGAGCTTTGCACGTGGTTGATTGTGTTCCTTTTGCTTGTTTGTCTTGTTTGGGTAGAGCCGGGAGACGAGTTTCGCTAACGAGGAGCCCGTTGAGTTTGCTTTCTGTTTGAGCTTTGCACGTGGTTGATTGTGTTCCTTTTGCTTGTTTGTCTTGTTTGGGTAGAGCCGGGAGACGAGTTCGCTAACGAGGAGCCCGTTGAGTTTGCTTTCGAGGATGCAGTCAACTCTGACAACTTTGCAGGCAAGATGATCATACCCTCGAAATCACTTCTATCTTTGCTTTGCTAGATCCTCGCTCTTTTGATATGCCTATGCTACGATGCCTACCACTTGCTTATCATGCCTCCCAAATTTCCATGTCAAACCTCTAACCCACCATGTCCTAGCAAACCGTTGTTTGGCTATGTTACCGCTTTGCTCAGCCCCTCTTATAGCGTTGCTAGTTGCAGGTGAAGATTGGAGATCGTTCCTTGTTGGAACATTATTTTCTTGTTGGGATATCACTATATTATCTTGTTATCTTAATGCATCTATATACTTGGTAAAGGGTGGAAGGCTCGGCCTTTTGCCTAGTGTTTTGTTCCACTCTTGCCGCACTAGTTTCCGTCATATCGGTGTTATGTTCCCGGATTTTGCGTTCCTTACGCGGTTGGGTGATAATGGAACCCCTTGACAGTTCGCCTTGAATAAAACTCCTCCATCAATGCCCAACCTTGGTTTTACCATTTGCCACCTAGCCTCTTTTTCCCTTGGGTTTCCGGATCCCGAGGGTCATCTTATTTTAAACGCCCCCCCCCCCGGGCCAGTGCTCCTCTGAGTGTTGGTCCACCTCGTCAGCCGCCGGTGGCCACCAGGGGCAACTCTGGGCTGGCCTACTGGAAGTTTAGACAATCTGAGTGTGCCCTGAGAACGATATATGTGCAGCTCCTATCGGGATTTGTCGGCACATTTGGGCGGTGTTGCTGGATTTGTTTTAACTTGTCGAAGTTGTCTTGTAGAACCGGGATGCCGAGTCTGATCGGAATGTCTCAGGAGAAGGTATATGCTTCGTTGACCGTGAGAGCTTGTCATGGGCTAAGTTGGGACTCCCCTGCAGGGATTTGAACTTTCAAAAGCCGTGCCCGCGGTTATGGGCAGATGGGAATTTGTTAACGTCCGGTTGTAGAAAACTCGAAGTTGACCTTAATTAAAATGCATCAACCGCGTGTGTAACCGTGATGGTCTCTTTCCGGCGTAGTCCGGGAAGTGAACACGGTGTTGGAGTTATGATTAACGTAGGTTGTTCTAGGATCACTTCTTGATCATAGTTTCTCGATCGTGCTTTGCCTTCTCTTCTCGCTCTCATTTGCGTATGTTAGCCACCATATATGCTAGTCGCTTGCTGCAACTCTACCTCATACCTTTTATCCTTCCTATAAGCTTAAATAGTCTTGATCGTGAGGGTGTGAAATTGCTGAGTCCCCGTGACTCACAGATACTTCCAAAACCAGCTTGCAGGTGCCGATGATGCCATTCCAGGTGACGCAACCAAGCTCAGGAGGAGCTCGATGAAGATCTTGTCCTTTATGTTGTTTCGTTCTAGCTGATCAGTAGTGGGGCCCAGTTGGGGTCGATCGGGGACCTGTGTAGCATTTGGGGTAGTTCTTCTTTTATTTTGGGTTCCGTAGTCGGACCTTGATTGTAACTGGTTGATGTAATGCTTTATTCAAGTAATTGTGTGAAGTGGCGATTGTAAGCCAACTATATATCTCTTTCCCTTATGTATTACATGGGTCGTGTGAAGATTACCTCACTTGCGACATTGCTTTCAATGCGGTTATGCCTCTAAGTCGTGCTTCGACACGTGGGAGATATAACCGCATCGAGGGCGTTACACCATAGCTCTCACTTTGCATACAGGTGTTCTATCTAAAACGTTTGCGATCAAGAGCTACAGAAATCTTGCTCGGCACATTTTCTCTTGGCTTCCTGGGGAAGCTGTCGGTTTGCATACAAGTGTTCTAACTAAAACGTTTGCGATCAAGAGCTGCACAAATCTTGCTAGGCACATTTTCCCTTGGCTTCCTAGGGAAATTGTCGATTTTGCATACGGGTGTTCTAACTAAAATGTTTGTGATGAGTGTTTTATATTTTAAAACTGTATTAAACTACGGCTTGGGCGCCATTAATGTAGAGGATGCGAGCAAGGCGGGTGGCCATGGAAGTCAAAGGGCTCACTTCCCGGTGAGCATGCGCGGCGTAGAGTTCGCACGCTTCCCGGTGAGCCTCCACATTGGACTACAGCTCACACGCCTTCTGTTTAGTCAAGCACTCAAGAACGTGTCCGCACGGCACCTCCTAGCCATTAAAAGAGTGAGGCGTGGCGTCATGTGAATGGTTAATAGAACACACACAATTTAAATTATACAAAACATTTGAGATGTTACAGTGGCCGCTATTTGTTTCAAAATGCCTTTGTTGGCTGTTATTTGAGTGCGCCTTCTCTCAAAATGGACACGAAAAATACCACAGCATGTCGGGTGCCATTCCATTATAGCATGCCAAGTTTCATGAATTTCAGACGAGTTTTGAATTTACTGTAATTTAAAAACAAAGTATCTCAATGTTTTTCCGGTAATCAACAGTTCCCTGGTGTTTGAAATTCATTCCCATTTCTTGCATGGGACCTAAGCATGCCCCGAAGGACACATATTTGATTTTTCCACCAATATATGTGCACTTGAGCTTGTGCATGTAGTTCAAATTTGAATTATGCACATGAAATGCCTAGAAAACCCTGTTAATGTATAAAAATTTACAAACGAACCCCGAAAAATTCCAAAAGTAAACACAACACTCTTATTGTTCTATGTTGACACCACAAATTTTTTGAAAGCAATAAGAGGCAACAGATATCTTTTCGTCCCCAAAGGTGGCACGGTCCCTACCGAAACCATCACGCTTGTTGTGAGAAGCTAAGGTTTGTGAGAAGCTTATACCCAAACCTACCCCGAATGGGACAAATTTTTTACCACGGCATATGGATGCCGCTCCATGATAGCATGCCAAGTTTCATGAATTTCAGACGAGTTTTGGATTTACTAGAATTTAAAAACCAGGCATCTCAATGTTTTGGCGGCAATCAACAGTGCCATGGTGTTTGAAATTCATTCCCATTTCTTGCATGGGACCTAAGCATGCCCCGAAGGACACATATTTGATTTTTCAACTAATTTATATGCACTGGAGCTTGTGCATGTAGTTCAAATTTGAATTATGCACATGAAATGCCTAGAAAACCCAGTTAATGTGGAAAAATCCTGTTAGGTTTGGGTATAAGCTTCTCACAACAAGCGTGATGGTTTCGATAGGGAACGTGCCACCTTTGGGGACAAAACGATATCCGTTGCCTCTTATTGCTTTTAAAAAATTTCGAGTGTCAACATAGAACAACAGGAGTGTAGTGTTTAATTTTGGAATTTTTCGGGGTTCGTTTGGACATTTTTATACATTAACTGGGTTTCCCAGTCATTTTATGCGCATAATTCGAATTTGAACTACATGCACATTCTCCAATGCATATAAACTGGTTGAGAAATCAAATATGTGTCCTTGGTTGCATGCTTAGGTCCCAAGAAAGAAATGGGAATGAATTTCAAACACCCTGCCACCATCACTCAGCCGCAAACATTGAGATACCTAGTTTTTAAATTCTAGTAAATCCAAAACTCATCTGATATTCATAAAACTTGGCATGCTATCATGGAGCAGCATCAACATGCCATGGTAAAAAATTTGTCCCATTTGGGGAAGGTTTGAATTTACTAGAATTTAAAAACAAAGTATCTCAATGTTTTGCCAGCAATCAACAGTTCCCTGGTGTTTGAAATTCATTCCCATTTCTTGCATGGGACCTAAGCATGCCCCGAAGGATAGATATTTGATTTTTCCACCAATATATGTGCACTTGAGCTTGTGCATGTAGTTCAAATTTGAATTATGCACATGAAATGCCTAGAAAACCCTGTTAATGTATAAAAATGTCCAAACGAACCCCGAAAAATTCCAAAAGTAAACACAACACTCTTATTGTTCTATGTTGACACCATAAATTTTTTGAAAGCAATAAGAGGCAACAGATATCGTTTCGTCCCCAAAGGTGGCACGGTCCCTACCAAACCATCACGCTTGTTGTGAGAAGCTAAGGATTGTGAGAAGCTTATACCCAAACCTACCCCAAATGGGACAAAAATTTTACCACGGCATGTGGTTGCCGCTCCATGATAGCATGCCAAGTTTCATGAATTTCGGACGAGTTTTGGATTTACTAGAATTTAAAAACCAGGCATCTCAATGTTTTGGTGGCAATCAACAGTGCCCTGATGTTTGAAATTCATTCCCATTTCTTGCATGGGACCTAAGCATGCCCCGAAGGACACATATTTGATTTTTCAACTAATTTATATGCACTGGAGCTTGTGCATGTAGTTCAAATTTGAATTATGCACATGAAATGCCTAGAAAACCCAGTTAATGTGTAAAAATGTCCAAATGAACCCCAAAAAATTCCAAAAGTAAACACGACACTCCTGTTGTTCTATGTTGACACTAGAAATTTTTTGAAAGGAATAAGAGGTAATGGATATCGTTTTGTCCCCAAAGGTGACACGTTCCCTACCGAAACCATCACGCTTGTTGTGAGAAGCTAAGGTTTGTGGCAAGCTTATACCCAAACCTGCCCCAAATGGGATAATTTTTTTACCACGGCATGTTGATGCTGCTCCATGATAGCATGCCATGTTTCATGAATTTCAGATGAGTTTGAAATTCATTCCCATTTCTTGCATGGGACCTAAACATGCAACCAAGGACACATATTTGATTTTTCAACCAGTTTATATGCATTGGAGAATGTGCATGTAGTTCAAATTTGAATTATGCACATAAAATGCCTGGAAAACCCAGTTAATGTATAAAAATGTCCAAACGAACACCAATAAATTCCAAAATTGAAAACAACACTCCTGTTGTTCTATGTTGGCACTCGAATTTTTTTGAAAGTAAAAAGAGGCAACGGATATCATTTCATCCCGAAAGGTGGCATGTTCCCTACCGAAACCATCGTGCTTGTTGTGAGAAGCTAAGGTTTATGAGAAGCTTATACCCAAACCTTCCCCAAATGGGACAAAAATTTTACCATTGCATGTTGATGCTGCTCCATGATAGCATGCCAAGTTTTATGAATATCAGACGAGTTTTGGATTTACTAGAATTTAAAAACCAGGTAACTCAATGTTTGCGGCTGAGTGACGGTGGCAGGGTGTTTGAAATTCATTCCCATTTCTTGCTTGGGACCTAAGCATGCAACCAAGGACACATATTTGATTTCTCAACCAGTTTATATGCACTGGAGAATGTGCATGTAGTTCAAATTCTAATTATGCGCATTAAATGACTGGGAAACCCAGTTAATGTATAAAAATGTCCAAACGAACCCCGAAAAATTCCAAAATTAAACACTACACTCATGTTGTTCTATGTTGACACTCGAAATTTTTTGAAAGCAATAAGAGGCAACGGATATCGTTTTGTCCCCAAAGGTGGCACGTTCCCTATCAAAACCATCACGCTTGTTGTGAGAAGCTTATACCCAAACCTGCCTCAAATGGGACAAATTTTTTACCATGGCATGTTGATGCCGCTCCATGATAGCATGCCAAGTTTCATGAATTTCAGATGAGTTTTGGATTTACTAGAATTTAAAAACCAGGTATCTCAATGTTTGTGGCCAAGTGACGGTGGAAGGGTGTTTGATTCATTCCCATTTCTTGCATGGGGCATAAGCATGCAACCAAGGACACAGATTTGATTTTTCAACCAGTTTATATGCACTAGAGAATGTGCATGTAGTTCAAATTTGAATTATGCACATAAAATGCCTGGGAAACCCAGTTAATGCATAAAATGTCCAAACGAACCCCAAAAATTTCCAAAATTAAACACAACACTCCTATTGTTCTATGTTGACACTCAAATTTTTTTGAAAGCAATAAGAGGCAACGGATATCGTTTCGTCCCCAAATGTGGCACGTTCCCTACCGAAACCATCACGCTTGTTGTGAGAAGCTCTGGTTTGTGAGAAGCTTATACCCAAACCTTCCCCAAATGGGACAAATTTTTTACCACGGCATGTTGATGCCGCTCCATGATAGCATGCCAAGTTTCATAAATTTCAAACGAGTTTTGGATTTACTAGAATTTAAAAACCAGGTATCTCAATGTTTGCGGTCGAGTGACGGTGGCTGGGTGTGTGACATTCATTCCCATTTCTTCCATGGGACCTAAGCATGCAACCAAGGACACATATTTGATTTTTCAACCCGTTTATATGCACTAGAGCATTTGCATGTAGTTCAAATCAGAATTATGCACCCGAAATGCCTACAAAACCAAGTTAATGTATAAAAATGTCCAAACGAACCCTAAATAATTCCATTTTTGATGACACACCTATAGTTGCATGTTCACTGCCGATAAAAGTTCTAGCAATTCAAACACCATCCTTTGTAGTTGTGACCGCATTACGTAATTCAAATCAAGATGATAAATCAAGTAGATCGCACACAGTTTATTATCACCAACTGTGTGAGATGCAACACATAATATCTTGGAGCACTGTCGGTCTATAGTACGCCTACGGCTTACACGAGAAGGTGCGTCGGCTATAGTCCACATCTGGCGTGCCAAGCACACTAGCTCACTCCCCAAATATTATTTCATTGTTCATTCATCGCCGGTGAGAGATGGGGACATGGACCCATGTTGTGAGGGCAACTTCGGTAGCCCAATCCGGCGAGAGCGCGGCCATAGCCACCAGGCGTGTGCAAACACGCTTCGTGAGGGCGACCGCAGTCTGCGTCCGGGCGGCCAAGGTAGCCCAAACAGCCGCTGTTGCTTCTCAGGCAGCAGCAGCAGCATCTGCCTCGGGGATAGCAACTGGTGAGAGCGGCACAACAGCTGTCTGTTCCACAGTGGTGGCCTTAGCCCTAATGGAGGCCGCCCACTACCATGTCGAGGCCGTCCACGCCCAGCTCGTGGTGGTCACCGCACAAATCGAACGAAGCTTCTCCGGCAACGGTCGGCAACTCACGGCCGAAGAGTTGGCAATCGCCAAGAGAGTTCAAGCAGCCGTCCGTTCCTGCGTGGCATACCTTACCACGAGAAGCCTGCCAGAGCCCAGATCGCGGTCGCCCATGCCTAGCTCATGGTGGCCTATTCCAACGATATGGCGGATGCGGATGGTGAGATGCTTGCCGAGTATGGTGCAATTGATGCCATAGAGACCCTTCCCCAGGAGATCGTCGGGCGCGAGCTGGACATGGAGGCGGCGGAGGAGATCGACGAGCACCAGCTGTAGTAGTACTCTTTGTTTTGTTTAATTAAGAACGCCGATCTTTAATTTCTTAGAGTAATGTTTAGGTCAGCTAACTCTGTTTAATTGCTGAACTTGCTCGATTAAGAATTTAGTCTCCTTTGTGTACCCAAATTATGCAATGACGTGGATGACCACTGTAACCAGGGATATTCGAACAAAAATTCTTGACGTTTAAACTCAACACACATGGGTTAAGCTATCTGAATCGTTTGTGATGTTCACATATCGTACACAGTTCTGAATAAGGGACCGTGTCTGATGACACTTTGCGCGCCAGTTTTTTCTCTGAAGCGATTCCAAATTTTCGGCTTCTGTGGAATTATCTACCTCCCCGCCCCCTCCCCCTTACCGAAAGCCACATTTCCCTTGTTTCTGCCTTCCTTTCCAAGTTGAAACCTTCACTCCTTGTTTGCAGCGCCGCCTCCTCGCCGGCGACCCTCCTTCACGCTACTCGGCCTCGCCTATACAGGCAGGTAATCCACACCCGACCCCCATCCTCCTTCTCCTTCCACATCCCACATGCCCCGACCGTCGGTGCGACACCTTCCACCCAAATCACCGACCCCTCCACCAAATAAGCACCGCCCTAAGACATGGTGCGCGCAGTATAGCTAGGATCCCAAGGACCATTTGGCGGCGGAGAAGCAAATCGGGGCCGCACGCGCGTATGAGGTCACGATGGCTGCCATTCGTGTCGACCCTAGATCTTGGAGGAGCACCTCGCCGTCGAGGCCACCGTCGAAGCCTCGCGCGCCGATGACGCGACGCGGTTGACTGTTTGGTTCAATTCTGCAATGCGATGTTCAATTGTTGTGGGTGCATTCTTGTATTGTATACCATGTGAGAAATAAATCTAATTTGGTTGTACTAAATACATGACAAATAAATACAATTGCTATATTTCCGTGTTGTTAAGCATGCTTGGTTTGGGTAATTGTCTGATATTCTATTAGGAGTATGTTATATTGTGCAATGTGGTGCTCAGTTAACGTTTGGTTCATTTGTTGTGGTGTTTAGTTAACAGTTTTGTTTGGTTCAGTTCTGCAATGCGATGTTCAATAGTTGTGGGTGCATTCTGTTATGGTATACCATGTGAGGAATAAATTGAATTTGGTTGTAGTAAATACATGACAAAAAATACAATTGCTATATTTCCAAGTTGTTAAGCATGCTTGGTTCGGCTAACTGTCTGATATTCTATTAGGAGTATGTTATATTGTGCAATGTGGTGCTCAGTTAATGTTTGGTTCATTTGTTGTTGTGTTTAGCTAACTGCTTGGTTCAATTCTACCTTGCGATGTCCAATTGTCGTGGGTAGAATTTTATATTGTTGTGCATGTGAATAAATCAAATTTGTCTGCACTTAATACATGAGAAACATATACAAGTGCTATATTTCCTAGTTCTTAATCATGCTTGGTTTGGATAAATGTGTTTTCCATGTGGCTTGAATTAATCCGATGAATATACAATGTGCTTATTTTTCATCAACATATTTTACTGATAGCATGCGAACTCTTACTTAACTTGATGACTAACTACCTTATATGTGTTGCAGGGAAACAATGGGAAGCACTGAGGTTTACAATCGAGGTTAGCACGTGCATGGTCCATTGTCTAATAGCACATTATTGGGCAATTGCAGGAACCATTCTAATATTTAGGTTTTTAACAATTTGGTCTTGCACATGTAGGTCCTGTTGTCAGAGGTTTTGACCCACTGTTCGACCCTTTTTGCATATGGGGAAATGAGTTGTCTATGAATATCAGTCAAGTCAAGAAACTCAGAAAGATTGTTAGGATAAAGAAATTAGTGACAAAAAACAACAAGATCTGTGTCTGCACAATGAAGAAGACATCAGTTCACTACAGGATGGTACAAACTATTATACCTTGCCTTTTTATTCCTTTGCCCCATTTCCAATATAGAGAAGATATTTATGCACATCCTTGTTTTCAGGCCTTTCAAAAGCATTTCACTGATGATTACCTCCCAAACCACCTATATGGTCAAGAGGCGAGGAAGGTATTCATACAACACCCAAAGTTCAATATTGAATTGTTCCTGAAGAGGACGAAGGATGGACGGTCAATCATCCATAGGCACTGGCCTAAAGTTACAAAGACCTTCAACATCAATGAAGGCTCAATATTCCCCTTCTGCTTCAGCAGTTTTCCAGATGAGATACATCTGTCTATGTACCATCTATGATGCTAATTTCGAAAGGTTATAGATGTTGCATGTGAAACTTGGTCCTGGTGTAGTTGTGTAATGGGGTAGCTGAGTGCTAAAGCTATATGATGTTGTACTCTGAAGTATTCAATTATGAAAATAAAATATATTGTGTGCTTAATATGAAATGTCAATTAGATTAATAAATGTATTATGAATAATCGGATAATCAGCCAGCTAATGGAGAATTAGCCTGGTAATTGGGTTTTGCTATTGCAAACGATTGTTGAAAAAATACCATGGGCGATGACCTCAGGAAACGCACACAGTTTCTAGGAATAAACCGTGTTGGATCAATGAACAATAACACACGACTTTCTCTTGAAAACTGTTTGCGTTAGGCCACCTTGCGCAAATGTTTACCACATAAAAACTATGTGTGATGGACATGAGTCTTTGCCACACAGTTTCTTCTACGAACTGTGTGTGATACATTCAATAACGCAAACGATTTAATGGGAAAATTTGTGTGTGATGTACCTGTGAACGGAAACGTTTTCCTTGGAGCGACTGTGTGGGATGTACATATGAACGGAAACGTTTAGCGAGGACTGACTGTGTGGGATGTACTTGCGACCGGAAACAATTTCGCTGTATAATTGTATTTTTAGCTCTATTGTACGTATTTCCATATTTGAGCACTCGCCGGTCGCACATGACCTCATTTTGCCGAGCATGTGTGCCAGGAGGGCATATCCCTGACGGTTTCTGGGTCATGTGGGAAGGACCCCCCTATCGCCCATACTCACTTGGCGATGGTTCCAAATGCCGTCGTGGAAAGGGGTTAAAAACCGTTTGTTTAGCACCTCGTTGTACTAGTGTTTGTGCAGGTATTCAGTGACTTGTGCGTTGTCTCCTACTGGATTGATACCTTGGTTCTCAAAAATGAGGGAAATACTTACTCTAATTTGCTGCATCGCCCTTTCCTCTTCAAGTGAAAAACCAACGCAAGATTAAGAAGTAGCAATCGACTACGGAAATGCGGAGAAGAAGAAGTACCACACTAGTGCGACCAACGACAACGAGGCTTAACCGGAGTTCCACGGTGAGGTGCGACACCGGTGCTGCTTCGAGCTCGGGCTCGGGTGGAGAGCGAGAGGGGGTTTGAGGACGAACTGAGAGAGAACAAAGGAAGGAGACGCCAGGAGGGGGGTTTATATAGCCCGTAGGCGAAACCACTTCCTTCGAAATCTACGGTCGATAAACATGGGATGTTCCACATTCAATAGACAAGATCACGATCGTGAGATCGTGGGCACGTGTCAACCGTTTCCTGTGGAATTCTCGAAAGCTGAATGGAAGACCGAAGGGTTTGAGGAAGGGCAAGCACCAAAACAGATAAATCTTCAAACTCGATTTCATTCGCGACCAAGGACGCTAGATTGAAATATTCCTCAGATCAAGTTGCATGTTTATGACGAATAACAAAGATTAGACGAGAGAGTGCAGGGTCTGAATCAAAACACTTAGCCAAACGAGGGAAAACACAAAACCAATGAGCACTGAGTGAGTTGACATTCGGACAAAACGCAAACACAATTGAACAAAAGAAATACGAATAAAAATACAATGAACTAGCACCAACAATAGATCTAAGTGTGGAAGATGGACGATTAAGATCCCGGAGATAACATCTACAAGAGGGGGTTAGTCCTTTTTCGTAACCCACACTTGCGTGGGCAACGAGGATCTCATTTTCTTTGTCTGAGCAACAACATTTTTTTGGCAAGATCTATGAGACACCTGTGCACTTTGAGGGTAATCATATGAATAGGCATTGAAGTTATTTCTAGAGACATGAGTATAATGATTTGAGGATGTACGCATGTACTCCTTCTGTCGAAGGTTTGATCGATACTCATTGAAGAATTTTCCTGCATCATTCTGCGAATGATAATCATTATCTAGAAGAGAATTACTCTGCATATTCAAGTTAGCAGTAACAGATAAATTTTCAACAACGCACGTATTCACCCATATTTGCTTCTTTGGTGAACCAGACCTGTGGTTAGTTCCAACATATCGAGCGAAAACCTTACCATTCTATTGTTTGAACAATTTGTAACTAGAGTCATTTGACTCATCCAAAATGGCAGGAATGGGAGAATCATATCCTGAAAAAATTTCTAGTTCAAGTGTTTTGCTTTTAGCAAGAACCCAAATCGTTCAAGGATATTGCTTGGGAGTCCAGTAAGTTCCATCGTCTTGAGTTTCCTATCGAAACCCAATCCTTCCTTTCGAGGATTTTTGTGCAGTATAGACTTCTTGAGAACATGACATAGGGTTTGATGCCCTTTTAGACTTCTTAGCATTCCTGTGTCAAGCAAGTCCTTTGGCCTGCAATTTTCATGAGCAATAGCATCATATTCCTCGAAGAAGGGGTTAGCCTTATCATTTGTAACTACTGCAATATTCTCGATGATAGCATTAGAAGTTTTAGCATGTGAATCAACATTACTACGCTCTAGGAATTTTAAGCAAGGAGGATCGAAATCATCAGGAAGTCGAACAGATTGCTCGGCGAAGATATAAGATTTTTCTTTTTTCAACTCGTTGTGAGACTCTTTCAGCGACACGAGTTCTTGATTCCTGTTAAGGAGTGCATCTAATAAACTCTCGTAGTCAATTGTAAGGGAATCGTATCAATTGGTAAGATCATCAATAGTTGAAGAAAAAGCATCTTGCTCTTTGATAAACTTTTGATTCTTCTCCATCTCTTCGACCAGCAATCCTTTGGTTTTCCTAAGATTTGTCTCAGGCCTTTCAAGTTCATCTTGTTGAGATTTAGCAATCTTAACAAGTTTAGCATAGGCAATGTATTCAGGAGAATATCCATTCATGGATTTCTGGTGTTTTGCTAACACCTGATCCTTAGATGATTTTGCCATAAGACAAAATGAAATTGGTTCATCAATGCTTGAAGCATCATCATTAGTGGTTGATTTGAGTGAATTGTCTGATGATTCATAGGCAATGAAGGCACCGCTCCTTCCTATCCTTGTTTGATGCTCTTCATCATAGGAGTCAGATGTCTCATCTTCGGAATCCACTCTCATTTCAGTATAGACTCTGTTCAATTGAGATCTTCTTCATTTTGGATTCCATAGTAGCTTTGGCTTGGGCGTCATTGACTGGTCTCACAGAAGAAGATGATGGTGGTCCATTCTTCTTCGGGAGCTTAGTATGACAATCCATTCGAGTGAATCCATTTTAGTAAAGATATTTCCATCGGTTGCTTGGGTTTTCCCAGCAGGGGCAGTCGGCTATGAGGTGACCGTATAATTTGCACAGGAAGCACTTCATTTCTTTCGGGGGTACATTCTTGAAGATTCAGGCACATCAAATCGTCATCATTTGTGAGGCATAGATTTTGTCTTCTGAGATCACTTAGCCTTGCTATGAGCATTTCAAGTTCTCTTGTGATGATATGTTGATTTTCGACATCTTCTTCTTGTGAGCTACCATAGTGAGAAAGAATTTCTCCTTCACCTTCTGAAGAAGATTCTTGATCTGCATTTTCAAGCCCCATCATTTCTTCATGAAGGGACAAAAACGTCATGACCTCAACATAATATCCCTATGAGTAGTTGCTATCAATCTTATAAAGTTTTGTTGATAAATTTTTGTCACTCAAAATTTTTCAAAAAATTGTACGCGAACATGATGAACATATTTTGAAGGAGTTCTTCGAGGAGGAGATCCTTGGGGGCATCTTCTAGTGACAGCTCCGTTCGTCTGTCTTATGTCGAACCAAGTGAAAGTTCCATTCGAGATGCAGCCACCAAAACGTGCTTATGGCCTTGCGATGATTATATGATGCGTGTGGGCACTAAGGAGGAATTTGAGCAATATGTTCACAATGCTGGTCTCGGTCCCTACATTTCAGATAAGTGCGAGCAATGCCACACTCTTACTGAATCATTTGTCAAAGGATTTAAATTCCATCCCCGTGAGTCTAGGTTGTCATTTAAGCTTTATGAAAATTCAGTTACCGTCTCACTAGAGAGTTTTGCTCACCACTGCAAACTCCCATTATGGGTTCGCTTGATGAACCACCAAGGGCTGAGTACCAATCATTCTTGACTAGTCTTTGCTACGGTGAGATGAGGGGAGTGACACAAGGTAGAATAAAGAGCATTCATTTTCCCGCAATTTAGTACTTTGAATTATTTAACGGGAATTGTATAGTAGGCAAGCAAGACTGTAGCGCGTTCTATGCTCCAGACTTGAGCCTCATACGCGCCGCTCTCACCGGTGAAATGAGTTATAACCTTGCAGCGATTGTTGCACGCAGACTGCAGCTTAACGCTAACAGTGGCTATTTCTACGATGGAATTTATGCCACACATTTAGCACGAGGGTTGAGTGTTTCACCTTTGCCCTTTGACCCTATCCTACCCACGCAGTATTTAGACTTTGATGCTTTAAAAGATCATAAGATCCTTAAAGGAAAAATTCATAACTTCACTTATAATCCGTTGTTTAACCAAACATCTGTTGTGCACACCTATTTGCCTGCGCCTGCTCTTTTTGACTATCACAGCAAAGGAAGATATTTTGTTCTTGAGAGCGAGGCCCAAGCTCACAACGAGGCAGTGGAGGCAGCACGGCAGGCTGAGGCATCTGCACCGAGAGCCTCTGTGAGCTACCACTCTAACTACTATCCAGGCTTCTTATTGATTACCAAGTTAGGCCAAAAGCCTAAGCTTGGGGGAGTACATGTTTCTCACCGACATTACATTCATGTCCACTTATTCCAGTTGTTGGTGTTCACACTTTTTCATTGTATCAGCCATGCTTAATTTTGTTTTCTTTCTTTCTTCTTGTGTGTTTGAAAAATCATAGAAAACCCAAAAAAATAGTTATAGTTAGTTTACTTTCTATGCATGCTTAGTTGTAGTAAGAAAACCCAAAAAGATTTCCTTGTTCTTCTTTTTCTCGTTGGGAGCGTTCCCGTGTAAATAGCTTTTCCCTTTTATTTGCTTGTTCAAGAAAACCAAAAACTCCAAAAATATTTCAGTGTATTTCTCTGAATTTATTTTCTTTTTTATTTGAGTTGTACCAAGGAGAAGACCACGATGAAAATGTTGAGTGGCTCTCATATGAATAATTGTTGATCTAATAAAGAGCCCATTTTACCTTGTATTCTCCTATCGAATACAATGTTTGCAGATTCCAGCTTAGTCCATGACACTATTGCACTATTATTATTTTCACATCGTTCGGTTGTGCAAGTGAAAGGCAATAATGACGATATTCGATGAACTGGCCGTGGCAGAGAGAAACGGGTATGAACTTCACTTGTTCTGTTTGTGTAAATATGTTTAACCTAGTATCCATGATTCTGCCCATTATGATTAAACATGTTTACAATGACAATTAGAGATTATAGTTTCTCATGCCATGCATACGTAGCTAGGAGCGGATAATGATTTATCTTGGATATCAACATTTTGTTAAAATGATTGTGATGTAGTATGATGATATGGTATCCTCCTCTGAATGTTCGAGTGGCTTGACTTGGCACATGTTCATGCATGTAGTTGAATCAAAACCAACATAGCCTCTACGATGTTTATGTTCATGGTGTTCATATCCTACTCATGCTAGTGTCCAATGTTACTTATGCATAATGCATGTTCATGCCCGTTGTTGCTCTCTGGCTGTCTGCTTCTCAATCTAATTGCTAGCCTTCGCCTGTACTAAGTGGGGATTCTGCTTGTACATCAAAAACCATGAACCCAAAAGTTATTCTAGATGAGTCCACCATACCTACCTATATGCGGTATTACCCCGCCGTCCTAGGTAAATTTGCATGTGCCACTTCTCACTACAAAAGAATACACTTCCGTGATGATATGTGTTTGTCACAGTAGGTCATGTTTTCTTTCATGCATGTACATCCATGACGATTTTATGACAGAATCAAGATAGTCATACCTGTGCTGTCATAGAAGTGTTCCATGACATTACCAAAATTATCATCATGGAAGTGTCCACTTCCATGACGATAAATGGCGCGTCATAGAAGTGGTTTCATCAAGGGTGACCGACACGTGGCATTCACCGTAACAGGTCATCGTTAAGCTATCGGGTCTGGTTTTGGATCCGATAACCCGCTAACAGCCCAGACCAATGAGGATTCTCCACGTGTAAAATTATCATTGGCCAAAGGAAACACGTGTTGGCTCACCATTGGGACAGATGTCATCCACTCATTGGACAGGAGGCACCTATGATACCTCGACACGTGGCACGGCCCGACAAAGGCCCATTCCAGTGAAAAGGCCGGCCCATTTGACTTGGTCAAAAGGTAATGGGCCAGCCCATGAAAAGCCTATTAACGGCCTATTCGTAAATAGCCCATTCACGGCCCGCTAACTCACGGCCCATTACGGCATATCGGAATTAAGCCCAGTAGCTTCATCTGGGCCGTCCAATATGATTCCAGCCCGTTGTAACTTCCGGCCCATGTATGGCCCATGATGTCTTTCGGCCCATACGAGGCTATTTGTAACTCTTGGCCCATTAACGGCCTGTGGTGAATCTGGCCCGCAATGAACAGTGTACCGCTTTATACCCATTAACGACCCATTATTCCATTGGGCCGTTTACAACCCGTGTTATCTTTTGGCCTTCTCAGGGCCCATTTATTCTTGGGCTCATTTCCAGCATTTGGTTACTTACGACCCGTTACTGGCCTTTTCTGCTTGTGGGCCAAATTCAGCCCGTGGTTACAATCGGCCCGTTTGAAGCCCATTAATCCGTTGGGCCGTTTTCATAGCGTCATCAAATACGGCCGATTAACAACGGCCCGTTATTGGCAGCCCATGAACGGACGATTTCAAATCTAGCCCGTTTACGGCCCATAATGCGGTCTGTTATTGGCCCATATTTGGTCGGTCGATCATATGGCCCGTAGAAGGCCCATTGATGCTACGACCCGTAGAATGCCCATTGTTTCTACGGCCCTTAGAAGGCCCATTGTTGCTACGGCCCGTAGGAGGCCCATGGTAACTACAGTAAATATGTAGGCCATGGTTATTGTGGCCTAGTTTTAAAAAATAGGTTATTGCGGCCACAAGCAAACCGCAGAAAAAGAACTGCACTGACTACAAGCAAACAAATAAACAAGACAACAAGGAAATAAATAAGCAAGCAACTTACGCTAGGCTATCACGGCTATTACACATATTACATCCACTAGACATCAATGTTCGCCACCAGTGCAAATATAGGGAACAAATCATCATATCATATATATTGGTTGTTAAAGTTGGCAACCAGTGCAAATAAACACTGCAGCAAAACAAGTCCAGAACTGAAACCACTTCAGAAGAACTCAAGAAACAATATCCTGGGTACCCATAATGCTGGCAAGATGCTTAGCAAGCTTATTAACTGTGGCACCCCAGCTCAGAGCGACCAGTTTACCCTGTGTTGCCAACCCAGAGATCATGTCTTCTGGCAACGCGCAACATCTTGGTACAGAAATCACAGCTTTATTGAAACTAGCGAAAGCATAGAGTGACATTACAACAAGTTGCGAGGCCAAGCGGCACAATCGGTGCGGCTGAACAATATGTACATTATTTAGTAGACATAAAGGGGCCTCGAACACGACATCTACACGGCAGCGGAACAACGACGTAGTGGGACTCCATAGCACAGGGGCACCGATGTGGACACGGTCTAGACACGACAGCTCTCCAATCCACTTAGGCTTTCCTGAAATCTGGCATAACATGCTAGGTCAATACATTTTATGTACTTGCAAGCTCACAACAAACAGAACCATAGTGACAAACAACATCATGACATTTAATCAAGTCCAATGCAAACAACAACATGCTACTCATGCAGTGAAACCAAACTTGTGCATCGAGTCACACGAACTCCCTTACCAACCGGTTGCCTCGCAACCGAACAGTGCTCATGACAAAGCACGAACAGAACCATACTTGGTCCAACTGGTTACCTCGTAACCAAACCGTGACCGCTCCCGGATCAGAAATAAAACCACAACAGTCAGCCTCACTAACTTCATCATCATCTAACTAGTGCAGTGCAAGTTGATTACTGTGCAAGTTTCCTTAATAACAGTTGGTCCATGGTGTGACTTACTTACGATCTGGGTTCTTATCCACGGGCGCGGCTATCGATAGATTAATACACTCTACAGGGGTAGCGCACTTTATCCACACCACAGAATCCATGGCCTCACCCTCCCATTCGGGTGGACCAACGACATTCCAACAGAACTCTCCCATTGCCATGACACTCTTATGGCCACTCCGACCAACTCCCCACTAGGATTAGTCCTGGGTGACCCAGCCTACCAAAGGCAAAACTACCACCGTCGTGGCAAACAAACAGTCCCAAAAAGGGACATGGTACCATAACAACAACAGGTTCACAAGGTTATGTCTGCTTACCGGGCCAGGGTAACGCACACCCATAACCTTCCCTCTTTGGAGGCACCGACAAAAGGCATGACAACAGACAACTACCGGCCTCCCCATAAAGGCAAGTGTGGTTGCACTCGTCAGTCCGATTCAGTGGCACCATGACCCGACCAACTTTTATGTTCAAGTTCAATTACCATCAAGTTTAACTTGAAATAAAAATGCTCGAGTCAAGAATATGCCATGCTTATGCAACCATATATCATGCATCACAAATCACAACAGATCAACTTTCTTCCAAGTTCTACTTGCACAAACTTAACTTTCAACATTTCTGATCCTTTCTTACTTGTTATTTAAACTCATCACTTTGGTTGGCATTAATCAACTAAAACTTTTCTTAGGAAGAATAAGCAAAATAAGACCGATAATCATATCACAATAGTGATGCCAAACTTACTTAGATCAACTACTCCATCCATTCTTCACTAGTTCAAGCATTCACTTCTGTTAACTAAGCCCTTTGACCATGAAAAACTAAATAACATAAGCATAATTGATTTTAATACTGTATGCAATGAATAATATATATATTCAGGTAGAAAATCATGAATATTGCAAAGACACCATGATAATGTTGTTGTGGCTTGCCTTAGTGCAGAGGAGCTTCACACTCCTCCTGGATGACTTCAAGACAAGCTTCACCTTCTGAAAATAATTCAAATGATAAAAAGAAAATATCAAGAACTCTTCTGAAAATCACCAGAAATTCTAGGCAGCAAGGAAAAAATCCCATCTTGGGTGTGCTTCTAGAGTTTTCCAGTAAGTACAGAATGCAAAAAGAATCAACTCATTTGGAATTGTAGAATAAGAGTTAGAGCTGGTCAAAGTTCTGGTCAAATTTAAACTAAATTTGAATTAAAAAGAAAATCCAGGGGGAGGGTGACGTCGAAGGCGTAAAACGCCCGGGCGCCACCACTCATACCGCTTCGAGCGCGGCCTGAGTGGCTGACAGCGGGCCCCGCTGGTCAGGTCGGAGGGGAGGGGGAGGGGGAGAGAGACAGAGCACGGCGAGGCTCCGCCGGAGTGCACGCCAGCGAGGAGGGCTCTTGGGCCTGATCCAAAGGGATAGGATTAGAGAGGAGGTTGAGACGCACCTTCCCGTAACCGTAGCGTAGCTAGAGGTGATCGAACGAGGTTGTAATTGAGCTCTCCAGCGGCGGCGGCGGGCAGGGCTCATCAGAGTTGGCGATTCTGGCGAGGCAAGGCCAGTCCAGCCGCTCCAACGGCACAAGCTCACACCAGCTGTCTCCGGTTTGAGACCAATTTAATGGTGTGCGACACTTACGGCCGTATAAAGCTTCAAAGGGTGACATTTTCAAGCTGGTTTGAAAACTATTGTCGTATGAGAATTCCGCGTATGGTAGACAATCTTCCCATTTGGGTCCATGGGCTAAGGCACGTGCTCGAAGCATATCTTCAAGGATTTGATTTACCTGCTCAGTCTGACCGTCTGTCTGTGGACGATAGGCGGTGCTATATTTGAGAGTGGTCCCCAAAGCTTGATGGAGCCGGGACCGGAATGCGGATGTAAACAATGAACCTCGGTCTGAAGTGATTGTTTTTGGCACTCCATGCAAACTGACAACCCGGGACACATATAATTGTGCAAGTTGGTCAGCGCGAAGGGTGGTGCGGATAGGAATGAAATGAGCCACTTTAGTCAGCGTTTCCACTATGACCCATATAGCATCATTGCCTCGGTGAGTCCGGGGTAGACCCGTGATAAAGTCCATGCAGACATCCTCCCATTTCCATTGTGAGATGGGTAGAGGTTGGAGAAGTCCGGCTGGTTTTTGGTGTTTCGCCTTTACTTTGTTGTAGATGTCACAACAAGCGACAAAATATGCGATGTCCCTTTTCATTCCATTCCATCAAAATATCTGTCGAAGGTCTTCATACATTTTAGTACCACCTGGGTGTATTGAGTATGAGGATTCGCGTGCTTCTGCCAAAATTTTCTTCCTCAAATCTGCTAACTTAGGTACGCATATCCTTCCTCGGAACCTGAGTGTACCCAGTGCGTCTCTTGAGAAATCCTAAGTCTTGCCTTCTCACAGGTTTTGGATGTATCCTTGCAGACTCTTGTCTTTCGCCTGTGCTATGCGAATCTCCTCTTCTAGCGTAGGAGTTACTTCCAAAATATTTGCAAGGCCGACATTTATAATTACCAAGTTGAGCTGAGCGATCTCCTGCTGGAGTTCTGAAGGCAAAGACTCTATCATGGCATTCAATTTGGCAGGCTTACGACTGAGGGCATCAGCAACTACGTTGGCCTTTCCCGGATGCTAATTTATTTCCAAATCATAGTCTTTGACCAATTCGAGCCATCTTCGCTGTCGGAGGTTTAAGTCTGGCTGGGTGAATATATATTTGAGACTCTTATGGTCCGTAAATATTTGACATCTCTTTCCAATGAGGTAATGTCTCCAAATCTTTAGAGAGTGCACCACAACGACTAGTTCCAAATCATGTGTAGGATACTTTCCTTCATGAGGTCATAGCTGGAGAGATGCGTAAGCTACTACCTTGCCATTTTGCATAAGTACACATCCAATGCCTTGTCTGGATGCGTCGCAATACACATCAAAGCTGCAGTAAATGTATGGGGGAGTCAAGACCGGTGTTGATGTCAATCTGGTTTTTAGCTCATTAAAGCTCTGCTCGCAATCCTTATTTCATTCAAACTTCTTGTCTTTCTTGAGAAGTTCTGTCATTGGCTTGGCAATTTTGGAGAATCCTTCGATGAACCGACTATAGTACCCGACTAATCCAGGGAAACCCCTGTTCCCAGGACACCGACAGTAGCCCCCGGGCCCAAGGCACGCTCGGACTTGGCTTCAAGGTGAAGCCAATGGGCAAGTGCGGACTGCCGCGGGCCCCATCCGCCTGCGGCCTTGATCGACGCGTGGCGACAGACGGGACGTGGGCGTCTCCACTTCCCCAAGCAGCCTCGGTTTCCGCCTGGCTAGGCGGCCGCCGTTGTCTACACAGCTCTGCCTCCATTACTGGCAGTGCGCTTCATAGTTACCCTGCCTTCTGGAAAACAAAAGACCATTCCCCCCAGTCCGACCTGACACCAAACCTCCTCGCCGCCATGGCACAAAGCCGGAAGAAGAAAGGGAAGAAGAAGTCCCATACCTCGGCCCCCACACCGCCGGTCTTCGAGCCTGCCATCGAGCGGTCGGTGGTGCTTAACCAGGAAGCGATGGACAAGGTTCGCCCAGCGCTTGCCTCCGATCCCAATGAGTGGGGGCGATGGTGGCTTGGCCTGCTTCCCGTGCCTCGATTTACCGGACGGACACAGAGATCCCCATCCATCTCCACGCCCTCTGGGCTGGCTTGATCCCTCCCTTCTCTGATTTCTTCAACGTTGTGCTTTCGCATTATCATATCAATGCACTGCACCTCGACCCCCAATGCATCATCCTCCTTGCCGTCTTCGCCTTTGTCTGCGAAGCCATGGTGGGCATTGCCCCTTCTGTGGCCTTGCTTCACCACTTTTTCTCTCTGCACCTGACGGACGCTCTCTAGTGCTTGGGGTGTGTATCCTTTCAGGCCGTTGCGGCGACGACCGGCTCGGGGATCGACTTCGAGCTCTCACCGGTCGTGGAAGGTTTTCGGAGGCGGTGGGTGTTTGTGGATGTTGGCGTGCTTAGCCCCCTGCTGCTGCTCCCGCAGATTCCGACCACCCCAAGCTCCGGCTGGGGGCACGCGAAGCTTGCCGACCGACGGCTTGCCCATGTCTGGTGTTGGATGGCTAGGCTAAAGGATCTTGGGGTGACGGCACCGATGGTGGTGAAGGAGTTCATCCGATGTCACATTGCTCCACTTCAGCACCACTCCCG
The DNA here is from genome assembly GCF_003073215.2 of Triticum urartu. NCBI lineage: Eukaryota > Viridiplantae > Streptophyta > Magnoliopsida > Poales > Poaceae > Triticum > Triticum urartu. The sequence goes on from NC_053028.1 coordinate 303,713,144, forward strand.
GCTGATGTGGGCCTTCTCCGGTTATGGGGACCCCATGAGGCTTCATGCGCCTGCTCTTCCTCCCGAGGCGCGGCACATAGTGCTCGAGGTCCTGACGGGCGACCCAGCGCCAGCTAATCTATCGGAGGAGGGCTGCCTTCTATACTGCTGCTCGAACAAGGTGGAGTTCGCGAAGCAGATGCCCCCCTTCGACGAATGGGCATTGCGCCCGGCCGGCCTCGAGGGGCCGCGCGAAAGTCCCGTCATTGTGTCCCCCTGCCTGCAGTCCCATCAGTGCTTGCCTCGGAAGCTGGTGCAGGGGGGCGAGCACCGTCAAGCGCCAGCGAGGTGGCCGCCGAGGAAATGACACCAGTCGAGGCCCCTGAGGCTGTGGCTTCTAAGGCTTGTTTGAGCCTTCGAGAAGCGGCAACAAGAGGGTCGATGTGGTCAGACGTCCCCGAGGTGAAGGCTCACGAGGCTCAGGCGGGTCTTCCTGAGGTGGAGGTCGCGCCCAGGGTTTTGGGCAACTCCGCCTGAATTTTGAGGCACTCCGCAAGAGGAAGGTGTCTCCAAGCTGCAATGGAGGCGCATACCGGCCGCTGAAGCAGAGGAAATACATTGCCAAAGACGAGTAAGTTTCTCATATGCGTGATTTCTTGAGTGCTGCATCCCTTTCTGAGGAACGATCTTCAGGTTTCCCTTGGCTGAGACGACGAAATCCCTTGAGGTGCGGCCCTCACCGGCCGCCGGCTCGCCATTGACCTTAAGCTCTACTTGCCATCCTGCCTCGCGGGGCCCGGGGCCCGCTTCAGAGGCGGACGCGTCTACCTAGAGGCTTGACTCGTACTTCTTGGTGTCACTTCTTCGCGCTCCAGCCGGGGGCGCAGCCAGTGTGCTAAGGGCTCCTCCGCTGATCATCGCTGGCAGCTGGGCGTCCCCAGCACCGGCCTCGTCTTCAGGTGGTGGGGCCGCATCGTCTAGCACCTTTGCTAGGGCCCGCGAGGTGGCGGAGAAGGCGCCGGCCTCATGGCCCTCGCTGAGGACAAGCAGGCTAGCTCAAACTTCCCCAGCGACCTCAGGCGCGGAGGATGGACTTGGCCGTGCAATGGAGCTTGCGCGTGGTTGTGGTGTCGTGCGCCACGAGCTCTTGCAAGAGGTGCTAAGCGCACTAAGCCGCCTTGGAGGAGAGCTCGTGGCGGTTGACGCTCGACTCGAGACGGAGGGCCTTCGCTTGGCTCAGGAGTGGCACCAATTGAAGGTTTCCATCAACCTCGGGTAGCTTCAGCTCGGGCGTGACAAGGCAAAGGCCGCAGCGGAACTCGCAGCCTCCCGTGAGGCCAATGCTCGGGCTCAGGAGGAAGAGAAGGAGGCCGACCACCGTCGAGAGAACACCGACAAGCGGGAGCGCAAGCTCCAGGCCTTGAGTGCCACTCTGCAAGAGCATATCGAGGCGCGTCAGACCGTCTTGGCCTCGATGAGGGGAGAGCCCCTCGAAGAGAAGGAGATCCTAAAGTGTGAGGAAGCGCTGACGCTGGAAGCCTCGGAGCGCAGCCTCCAGCTTGAGCAGGTGGAAACGAGGGAGCGCCGGGTGGCCATGGCCGAAGACGCCGCCACCGCGTGTGAAGCCAAGATCCCGAAGGAGGTTGATCGGAGAGTAGCGGAAGCTCGCGCGAACCTTGTCAACAAGTATGATCTGAAGTTGAAGCTGTCTGAGGCTGAAGCTGATGGCAGGACCACCGCCCTCAAGGCAAGGTTGGACGAGGCAGAACGGCGTGAGAAGGCCACTTCGGAGGCCCTGACCTCTGCCCAGGCCGACCTGGCCGAGGCTCGTGCGGATCTGCTCTCGCTCCAGCAGCAGATCGATGGTGCCGCGTCCCTCGCGCAGTAGAACAGGGAGGAGGGATGCCGCCGCCAGACGCTGCAGCGCGAGCACGCCCCCATCCTCCAGGATCTCCGAGTGAGGGCCAACCGAGTAGTGGGCTCTATCTGCTAGGAGAACGTCCCTCATCCCCGCGTGGAGGACTATGCCAGCCATCTCCGGTTCTTCACTGATATCGTGACCCGCCTGGAGGACCGGGCCACGAGGGCTCGCAAACTTGTCGAAGAGAGGAGCCGGGCCTCCTTGGGCGCACGTTCTCCCGTGTCTTCATCCACCTCCAGGACCACGACCCCCATTTCGACTTTGATGCCGTCATTGCCCCAGTGCCCGGGGTTATTCATGACAATCTGGCGCACTGGGTGGATAATCACGTGGAAGCCCTGGTCAGGGCGTTCGCCACCGAAGACGACGCAGTGGTGGTCGCGGCGGATGAAGATAGTGCAGTCGATGATGGCGAAGACGACTCCAGTGATAGCGCTAGTAGTGCGCATGAGAGCGACCAAGACGACGTTACAAGCGAGATGTCCGACTGAGCCCGCGTTCCTTTGCTTGAACCTGCACACAGAGACTTGGGTGTGACTCCGCAGGACGTGAGAGCATTTTGGAGGGGGAGCCCCTCGTGCATGTAAATTGATATTTCTCATTTTCCTTTAGGCTGGGCTTGGAACGTGTTTTTGCGAGCCCCTCGAATGAGTTGTTGTTGCGATTTACCTTGGTCCCGGCAGGCCTTGTGCGGTCCTCAGGGTTGCTGATGTGCCCTTCTCCCGAGAGGAGCTCCATCTGGGCTCGCGAAGTTTCGACCTCCCGATGGGCCCGCCGTCTCGCCCGCGAGAGCCTCGCGAGGAGCGGATGCCACACTATGGCAAGGCGTGCGCGCGGCGGCAGCCTGTGACCACCCAGGTTTGCCCAAGCGCGACTATTTTGCTCACACCACGCCCATCCCCCGATCGCGAGGTGCTCGCAAGGGGGGAGGATCGGCAGGCGCGAGCCTCGGAACAAAGCACACAACCGAAACGTATGAAATTGGCACAATAAGAGAACCCCCCCCCCCCATGCTTGAAGGCAGAAAAGACTCTGAGTTCAATCCAGAAAAGGGCAGCGATGAATCGAGCTACAGAAAACAGGGGGAATAAAAGCAAATGGCTGCGTCCGGCACCTAGCTAGTCTTCTTGTCTTCTCACCAGCGCGGAGCTAAGTGCTTTCACTGGCTGTGAGCATAGTCATTGGGGGACAGTGTTGACGGCCAGCGCGGAGCATGGAGCTTCCACTAGGACATGGGCGGGAGCCCTCGAGGCCCGAGGGCGGCTCTTCGGAGACTTCGGGGCATGTAGAACCCACTCATTATTACGTGAGATTGTCACGGGCGGAGACCTTCACAGGCGTGAGCCTTGCTTCATATCGCCAGACGAGGGCCCCGCCCTGTGCTACCCCCGACCACCGTTGGGGCGTTCGGAAACCAGGACGGTGCCAAGGGGCAAGGGGGATGCTAGTGGCGCCCTCGGCAACCACGGGCTCTCGACCGGGGGGAAAGGCTCGCCAGTGCCTCCCTAGCAGAGGACCTATCTCCGGGCAGTGCCTTGCTCCATGCGGCGCGGGGAAGGGCCTAGCTCCTGACCTCTCCCGCACATCCCCCAGTGCGCCACCCTCGGCTGGAGCGGGGATGCCGCCCTGGGGTCCCCGGCCGCCGCTGTGGCCTGGTCCACCAGCGACCCATGGATAGTGTAAGCCTGCTCCTGAGATATCAATGGTACCCTGCGATTGTTGTCATTGGCGGGGTCGGCGAGGCTCCTAGGTGGCTCGTGGAAAGCATCAACTTCCAGCATCTCATCTTCCCAACCTGACTCAGGAAATGAGCGGGGGCCATCCTCCGGTGTGTACTCTTGGTCCACCATGCGAGGCACATAGGCTTCCGAAGTCGCAGCTCCAGAACCCTCGCCTTGGCGCCCTGCGCTTTGCGCCGCCAGGCCCTGCGTGCCCCCCCTGACGGTTGAGGGTGGCGCACCAGTATGGCCACACAAGGGGTTGCCCAGGCCCGCGCCACCCGGGGGAAGCGCAGGCGCGGCCGGATGAATGGCGCCGTCGGTCGTGCTAACGTCGTTGAACCCTTCTAGTGCACTGGAGAGCATGCGAGCGCGACGGGGTCTGCCGTGCAATCTGGCCACAACTTGGGATGTAGGCTGCGAGCAGAATGCAGCATCTAACAGCTCAGCGACACGCTCGAGCAGCGCATCGCGGCCGCTCTCCGCGAGCCCGCACCGCAGCAGCTCCCGCACCACGACAAGCGCAGCTCGCATGTTCGCATGTTCCCGTCGGGTATGTGGTGCCATTGCCACGGCGTAGCCTGAGGATCTCGCGGTGGCTCGCACGTGCCATGGTGTGAGGGCAGGGGGCGCTGGTCCATGCCGCCCACATCAGGTAGCGTTCGGCGGTACGCGCGCCGCCTGGAGTGCGGAGTTGAGGTCTTCTTGGGCGGACGGCGCCGCCTGGACGGACCAAGCAGCCCAATGGTCAGCGTGAGTCCTCGGGTCATCAGACATCAGAGCCGCAGGGTGTCGGCGGAAGAGGGGCTTTGGCGCACCCGTACCTGGCGCGCCAAATGTCGGATTCTAGGTTCCGAATAACCCTTGAGGTTCGAACACTGGGGTGCGCATGAAGTAATCTCTCTCCCTCCCAAGCTCGCTCGCACAACAATCTCTAGGCCTACCTCGACGAACCCAAGGAACACAGGACACAGAGGTTTATACCGGTTCGGGCCACCGTTGTGGTGTAATACCCTACTCTAGTGTGGTGGTGGTGGATTGCCTCGAGGGCTAAGGATGAACTAGTACAATGGATGAACTGCCTCCTGAGGAGAGGTGTTCTTGAGCTCAATGAGCTGGTGTGTGTAAGGATGGACTGAATGATCTCCCTCCTACTATGGTGGTGGCTAGCCCTATTTATAGAGACCCTGGTCCTCTTCCCAAATGTTAGGCAGGAAGGGATCCAACAACGGCCAAGTTTGAAGGGGGCAACTAGTACAAGCTATCCTGACAAAAGGTGGTCTTCGCCTGCCAAAGACTCTGGTGGTGACGCTGTTGTGGGCTCCATGATGACCTCCGTCCTATCGTCCTGCTGCCCTCGGCCTTGTTGCACCGATAATGAAACATTTGCCTGATGCCTCGGGACTCCTCGCCTGCGCCTGTCTCTTTAGCACCAAAGAGGAAACTGGTACACTGCGCCAGCTGGCGCCCGCCTGTCCTTGGTCGTCATGGCTCACGTCACGTGAACCTCGCAAGGTGCCCCTTGCATAGATATCTCCACTCCTCGAGAGCTAGCCTAGTGAGGCTACCCCCGGGATGTCTTGGCATCATCCGCCTTGCGAGGCTTGGCCCCTCGCGAGGGTCCTGAGTTGTCGCTGCAGATGATGGGCCTTACCAGGCCGCTGGTGGATCCATGCCATGGGCCGCAGGCAGGCAGGCCTGGGTACCCCTGTTCCCAGGACACTGACACGGCCCGATGGGGAACAGAGAGGCGTCGTGCGAGGGGGGCGGAGGGAGCGATCTGGTGCGGGCAGGGGAGATGTTTTTAGTTCTCTTTTAGTGGGCCCGAGGAGAACTAACCCAATTAGAACCTCTCCACCAGGCTAGTTTTTTTAGCTGGGTTAGAGCAAACTAGCTCAAACTAACCCCTCCTGTTTGGATAATTTGAGGCTATTTCAACCCAAACTAGCTCTAACTCAGGGATCCAAACAAAGAGGAGTAGTATTGTACATGCTACAGTCTGGATCGTAGCACATTGTTTTTATAGCCATATCACCACATTGTTTTCTACTGCTGGTTCACTGGGCAGCCGTGGTTCACACTACTAGTTCATTGGGCTGCCGTGGTTCGCACTCCTCCGACGTGAGTAGTAGTACTAGTATATACCGCATGACTCTTTGCTCCTTCTTACTACGTAATTCGCCGACATGTGAGAGAGCCAGCATCCGGGTCGACGTGTCATGCACCAGATTAGAGTGCAGAATGGAAGGGGGCATCACCCTGGTCGTAGCGCCTGTAATTCATGACTATAGTGAGTAGTCATATCACAAGTCTTTCCATAAGTAACTCACCATCAAATCGCACAGCCTGACCTTTCCAGCAGTATGTAAGTTGAATCCGCTACTTCCTCACCCTCCTCGCCTCTCTGTCAAACTGCCTACACGAAAACTGCCGCGCGTACTGCCCGGGAAAAGCCCCGCCCTCAACTTTTAACTACGTGAAAATAGTTGGAGCTTGTTCATTCTATAAAAATACTAGTACTGTATGTTTATTCACCCATGGGGTTGTTCAATGAATGGATGTCTGGGGAGCACAAGTGAACAATACTACTACTACTAGTAAGTAGGAGTTGTACAGTTAGTTGATAACCCACAAGTATAGGGGATCGCAACAGTTTTTGAGGGTAGAGTATTCAACCCAAATTTATAGATTTGATACAAGGGGAGCCAAAGAATACTTGAAGGTATTAGCAGCTGAGTTGTCAATTCAACCATACCTGGAGATTAATTATCCGCAGCAAAGTGATCAGTAGCAAAGTAGTTTGATAGTTTTGATAGCGGTGACAGCAACAATAGTAACAGTAACAGTGATAGCAGTAACTTATAGCAAGTGTAACAGTGATGATAGCAGTAGTAACTTAGAGGAAACAATAAGGATAAATTCGTAGGCATTGGATCGGTGACTCGTTGGATGATATTCATCATGTGACAGTTATAACCTAGGGCGATACAGCACTAGCTCCAGTCCATCGATATAATGTAGACATGTATTCTGTAAATAGTCACACATGTTTTATTAAAAGAACTTGCATGACATCTTTTATCCTACCCTCCCGTGGCAGCGGAGTCCATATTGGAAACTAAGGGATATTAAGGCCTCCTTTTAATAGAGAACTGGAACAAAGCATTAACACATAATGAATACATGAACTCCTCAAACTACGGTCATCACCAAGAGTGGGCCCGGTTGTTGTCACTCCGGGGTTGTCGAATCATAACCGTAGTAGGTAAATATAACTTGCAAGTTCGAATCTAGAACATGGATATAATGATGATAACATAAACGGTTCAGATCTAAAATCATGGCACCCGGGCCCAAAGTGACAAGCATTAAGCATGGCAAAGTCATAGCAACATCAATCTAAGAACATATTGGTTACTAGGGATCAGGCCCTAACAAAACTAACTCGAATACATGATGAATCTCATCCAACTCCTCACCGACCAGCGAGCCTATGAAGGAATTACTCACTCCCGGTGGGGAGCATCATGGAATTGGCGATGCAGAAGGGTTGGTGATGACGAAGAACGAAGATCCCCCTCTCCGGAGCCCCAAATGGACTCCAGATCTGCCCTCGTGAGGAAGAACAGGGCTTGGCGGCGGCTCCCTCTCGTGGATTGCGATAATTCTTTCTCCCTATTTTTTCTGGAAATATGTGATTTTATAGTATCAAGGGGTCGTCAGCGGGGCCACCAGGTGGGTACAACCCACCTGGGCGCGCCAGGAGAGGGGGGCATGCCCTGGTGGGTTGTGCCCACCCAGGGGCCCCTCTCTGGTGGGTCTTGGCTCCAATAATTCTTATTATTTAAATAAAAAATCCTCAAAAAGTATCGTTCCATTCCAAGAACTTTTATTTATGCACAAAAATAACACCATGGTAGTTCTGCTGAAAACAGCGTCAGTCCGGGGTTAGTTTCATTCAGATCATGCAAATTAGAGTCCAAAACAAGAGGAAAAGCGTGAGAAAAAGTAGATACGTTGGAGACGTATCAACTCCCCCAGGCTTAAACTTTTGCTTGTCCTCAAGCAATTCAGTTGATAAACTGAAAGTGAGAAAGAAAAACTTTTACGAACTCTTTTGCTCTTGTTTGCATAAATAAGCTTAAACAGCACCTAGGTTTTCAGCAAACGTTATAACTAACCATGTCAACAATAACTCTTAAAGATTATAATGACTCATATCAATGACATAACCAGCTAGCGAGCAATAATAAAATATCTCAAACGGCAACACGTTGTCAAAACAACCATGAGATAATATGATAATAATGGTATCTCACTAGCCCTTTCTGAGACCGCAAAACATAAATGCAAAGCACCTCCAAAGTTGAAGCAACGACTAAACATTGTAACTCATGGTAGAAAAGATCCAGTCATGATGCACCCAACATTAGCTATACACAATGCATAAATCATGACAGCTATGCTCTACTCAATTTCAGGTGCTTGTTTGTTAGAAGGTGACGACACAACATAAAAGTAAATAGAAAGTCCCTTCGTAGAGGGAAGCAGCGATTTGCAGAGGTGCTAGAGCTCAATTTTTAAAACAGAGATAAATGATATTTTGAGACATGCACCCTTCTCATTCACTTCACGACCATCAGTTATCAACATCTTCCATGCTAAGCACGCTAGTGGCGGTTCCCAAGCGGTAAAATTAAAGGTTTGACTCCATTGGGAGTTTTTGTTTAACTATTTCAGAGATGAACTCTTTTTCATGTTTGCAGTTTGGGACTGGGAATCCCTATTACCGCCCATTTTCTCATGCGATGGCGAGTGAATAAACACTTGACCTGAGAATAACCCTCTTAGCACAGAAGATATCGACCACCTCCTGTCGTTCCATGAACGATCCAGGTACACAAAACGGATAATTTTTAGAAGTTTTTAGAGGTGGCACATGCAAATTTACTTAGGACGGCAGGGTAATACTGTATATAGGTAGGTATGATGGACTCATCTGGAATAACTTTGGGTTCAAGGTTTTTGATGTACAAGCAGAATCCCCACTTAGTACAGGCGAAGGCTAGCAATTAAGATTGAGAAGCGGCCAGCTAGAGAGCAACAACGATCATAACCATGCATTATGCATACGTAACATTGGACACTAGCATGAGTAGGATATGAACACCATGAACATAAACATTATAGAGGCTATGTTGGTTTTGATTCAACTACATGCATGAACATGTACCAAGTCAAGCCACTTGAACATTCAGAGGAGGATACCATATCATCATACTACATCACAATCATTTTAATGCTATGTTGATATCCAAGCTAAATCATTATTAACTCCCAGATATTTATGCATGGCATGAGAAACTATAATCTCTAATTGTCATTGCAAACATGTTTAATCATAACGGGCTGAATCATGGATGCTAGGTTAAACATATTTACACAGACAAGACAAGTCGAGTTCATACCAGTTTCTCTTTGCCACGGCCAGTTCATCGAATGTTGTCATTATTGCCTTTCACTTGCACGACCGAATGATATGAAAATAATAATAGTGCAAGAGTGCCATGGACTAAGCTGGAATCTACAAACATTTTATTCAACAGGAGAAGACAAGGTAAAATGGGTTCTTTATTAGTTCAATAATTATTCATATGAGAGCCACTCAACATTTTCATCATGGTCTTCTCCTTGGTACAACTCGAATAAAAGAAAAGAATTACAGAGAAACACACTGAAATATTTTTGGAGTTTTTGGTTTTATTCAACAAGCAAATAAAAGGGAAAAGCAAAAACGAGAAAAACTATTTACACGGGAAAGCTCCCAACAAGCAAAAGAAGAACAAGGAAATCTTTTTGGAGTTTCCTTTTAGTACTACTACTAAGCATGCATAGAAAGTAAATTTACTACAACTAATTTTTTTTGTTTTTTCTAAAGTTTTTCAAACACACAAGAAGAAAGCAAGAAAATAAATCTAAGCATGGATGATACAATGAAAAAGTGTGAACACCAACAAATAGAATGATATGCATGAATGTAAAGTCGGTGGAAACACGTACTCCCTCAAGCTTAGGCTTTTGGCCTAACTTGGTAGTGAATCAGTAGCCTGGAGGGTAGTAGGGATCCTGAGGAGCGGGCATCCACTTATCCCACTGCTGAGGAGCGGGCATCCACTCATCCCACTGCTGAGGAGCGGGCATCCACTGATCCCACTGTGGAGCTGCCTCCGCAGCCTCTGCAGTAGCGTGAGTGTCCTAGTAAGCAATGATGTCTGCAGGCATAATCCGGTATCTGCCCTGGCAACAAAATCAAACAAAGTAGGAGTAGGCCAAGGAATAACATCGTGAGCTTCAACACTAGTCCAAGTTGTAAAGAATGGAAATGTTAGGACGATCATGTGCAAGAAAGTGATGGTGTTCCATGACTGCACGATCTAGGTAAACCTTAGTCAAAGGGCAATCACGTGGGCGTATCGCTACCTCGAAATGAGCTGTCAAATGAGTGGCAAAAATCCCACCATGTATTTTGCCCTTAGATTTATTAAGATGGAGGCGAAGCCACAATAGCTCCCAAGCTATAAGTGTTGTCACCCTCTAATGCACGACGTAAAACAAAAAGGTTTGGTGAACTAAGTGCACCCACCTTCTCCCTACCAAGCAAGCATTTAGCAATAAAAAGTTCAAAGTAACGAATAGCGGGAAAATGTAAGCCAGCGTCAGTGATGGCTGATACTCCTCTCTCATCACCCACTGTCAGAGTGCGGTAAAAGTCCTCAAACTCGGCCGGCCTAGGCTCAGCCAGGGTCCCATTAGAAGGGATCATGCATATGTCACAAAACTCAGTAAGTGGTATCTGATGGTTTTCAACATATAAATCAAAGCTCACTTCAGGGGGATTATTTCTAGGCAAGAAAGTGAAGCTCTGAACAAAGTTTTTTGTGAGGATTTGGTGCTGGTCACACTCATCTGCGATGAAGTCAGTGAGGCCGGCATTAGCAATATATTGCATGAACTCCTCAAGAATTCCAGCCTCTTGCAGGAACGGGGTGTGCGGCCATTCGCACAGCCATACTTCTGCCAACCTCCGAGGGTGGAGATCATTGTCAGAAGACTCCCCAATAACACCCTTGGAGTTCTTCTTAGAGCCAAACTTCCTGAAGATATTCATGTCCGTGTATAATTTTCAAGCAACAATCCCCCGAAACAGTTTCGGAAATGGAGCTTCGAGCAAAGAGATCGAAATCCGCGGGTTTGAGCTCAAGAACACAGGAGAGAGAGCAATGGGGCTTTTTCTGGAGGTAAGTGATGATGTGGTATGAAGAGGTAAGTGAGGGGGCCCACATGGGGACCACAACCCACTAGGGTGCGCCTGGGGGTGCTGGCGCGCCCAGGTGGGTTGTGCCCACCTGGTGCACCTCCCTCTGATGTTATTTGCACTAAAAATTCTCAAATATTCAAAAAATCGTATTAAATTTTCAGGGCATTCTGAGAACTTCTATTTTTGGGTCATTTTTTATTGCACGGGAAATTCAGAGAACAGACAAAACATGGCATTTTAATTTATTTAAATAATAAAAACAGAGAATAAAAAGTAGGGAGAGAAAGTAGTGCTTACTAAATTCATCAATTTCATACCGTTCAAAAATGATCCATTAATAAGGTTGATCAAGTCTTATTAACAACCACTTTCGATTATCGTGAAATCGAAGAACTTTCGTAAATCACTAAGTTACCTCAATGGAGATATGCATTTCCCCAACAATAAGCATTTCATATTTCTTTTTGATAGTAGGTAGAGGTATTTGAAAACTTCCAATAGTGATTGCCGGAGATTTCTCAATAACATTAATACCATTCACTTGGAATTGTTTCTTTGGAAAGTGTACCATATGCTCATTACCATTAATATGAAAAGTGACCTTGGTTTTATTGAAATCAATAACAACCCCTGCAGTATTCAAGAAGGGTCTACCAAGGATAATCAACATGTTGTCGTCCTCGGGCATCTCAAGTATAACAAAGTCAGTCAAAATAGTAACATTAGCAACAACAACGGGCACATCCTCATAGATACTGATAGGTATGGCAGTTGATTTGTCAGCCATTTGCAAAGATATTTCAGTAGGTGTGAGTTTATTCAATTCAAGTCTTTTATATAAAGAGAAAGGCATAACGCTAACACCAGCTCCTAAATCACACAAAGCAGTTTTAACATAATTCTTATTGATAGAGCAAGGTATAGTTGGTATTCCCGGATCTTCGAGTTTTTTAGGTACTCCATCTTTAAAAGTGTAATTAGCAAGCATAGTGGAGATTTCAGCTTCCGGTATTTTTCTCTTATTTGTGATGATGTCTTTCATATACTTTACATAAGGAGGCATTTTCAAGATATCACTCAAGAGAGTACGCAAAAAGACTAGCCTCAGCATTTCAACAAAGCGTTCAAATTCTTCATCATCATTCTTTTTAGTTGACATGGGTGGAAAAGGCATAGGTTTTTAAACCCACGGTTCTTTTTCTTTCTCGTGTTTTCTAGCAACAAATCTATTTTGTCATATCTTTTATTTTTAGCTTGTGGGTTATCAAGATCAACAGGTGGTTCTATCTCAACATCATTATCTAGTTCTTTTTCATTGGTTGGTTGAGAGTCTTCATGAACCCTATCATTATATTTTTCATTATCATTAGGTGATTGTTCATTACCAGATTGAGTTTCAGCATCAGAGATAGAAATTTCATTATCATTATTAGGAGGTTTCTCTATTTCAGGTTCACTAGAGGCATGCAAAGTCCTATCATTTTTCTTTTTATTTTTCTTCCTAGAAGGACTAGGTGAAATAGTGTTAGCTTTTTGTGAATCTTGTTCAATTCTTTTAGGGTGTCCCTCAGGATAAAGTGGTTCCTGAGTCATTTTACCTCCTCTAGTTGCAACTCTAACAGCAAAGTCATGCATATTATGGTTCATTTCATCTAGTAATTCCGTTTGAGATTTCGCAACTTGTTCTAATTGAGTTTGAACCATAGAAGCATGTTTTCCAACACCTCTAACATCATTTGAGATTCTAAATAACAAGTCACTGAAGCGAGCAATCATATAAGAAATATATTTCAATTGTTTCATAACATTTGCATTGAAGTGATCTTGTTTTCTAATGTAGTTTTCAAACTCATAAAGGCATTGACTAGGATGCATATTGTGAGGATTATCACTATCATTAAAATTCATAAGAGAATTTACCTCTACCACCTTAGGCATTGGTGGTGTATTAAGCCCATGTATTTCTTCAATAGGAGGTAAATTTTTAACATCCTCAGCTTTAATACCTTTTTCCTTCATAGATTTCTTTGCTTCTTGCATATCTTTGAGACTGAGATATAATATAACCCTCTTCTTCGGAGTGGGTTTAGGCGGTGGTTCAGGAATAGTCCAATCATCATAATTTTTCAATATGTTATTCAATAATTCTTCATCTTGAGCAATAGTTCGTTCCCTGAAAACACAACCAGCACAACTATCTAGGAAGTCCTTAGAAGCATCGGTTAGTCCATTATAGAAGATATCAAGTATTTCATTTTTCTTAAGAGGATGATCAGGCAAAGCATTAAGTAACTGGCAAAGCCTCCCCCAAGCTTGTGGGATACTCTCTTCTTTAGTTTGCACAAAGTTAAATATTTCCTGTATGGCAGCTTGTTTCATATGAGCAGGAAAATATTTTTCAGAGAAGTAATAAATCATATCCTGGGGACTACGCACACAACCAGGAGCAAGAGTATTGTACCAAGATTTAGCATCACCCTTTAATGAGAAATGAAATAATTTGAGAATAAAGTAGTAGCGAGTTTTCTCATCATGAGTAAAAAGGGCGACTATGTCATTCAACTTAGTAAGATGTGCCACCATAGTTTTAGTTTCATAACCATGGAAAGGATCTGATTCAACCAGAGTAATTAGCTCTGGGTCGATAGAGAATTCATAATCCTTGTCATCAATAATGATAGGTGAAGTAGCATAGTTAGGATCACATTTCATTCTAGCATTTAGAGATTTTTCTCTATACTTTTGTAGTAATTTCTCTAGATCATCTCTATCATTGCAAGCAAGAATGTCTCTAGTTGCTTCTTCACTCATAACATAACCTTCCGGTACCTTAGGCAATTCATATCTAGGAAGGCTACTTCTAGTAGGTGTTTTAGGAGATTCAATTTCAAGCTCATCATCAGATTCAACAACATCATGTTGTATAACTCTAGCAATTTGTTTCTCAAGAAATTCACCAAGTGGCACATCATCATTATCAAGCAAGGTACTAGCATCATCATAAGCATCATTCATAGTAGAAGTAGTATCATCAATAACTTGCGACATATCAGAATTAATATCATGTGGTGGTGTTGCAAGTTTACTTATAACAGAAGGTGAATCTAAAGCAGAACTAGAAGGCAGCTCCTTACCTCCCCTCGTCTTTGAGGGAAATATCTGTCTTAGCATCCTTCAGATTCTTCATAGTGATAATATGATAATAATCCCAAGTGACTCAACAAATATAGCTATGTCTCCCCGGCAACGGCGCTAGAAAAGGGTCTTGATAACAAACAACTATAAGGGATCGCAATAGTTTTCGAGGGTAGAGTATTCAACCCAAATTTATAGATTCGACACAAGGGAGCCAAAGAATACTTGAAGGTATTAGCAGCTGAGTGGTCAATTCAACCACACCTGGAGATTAATTATCTGCAGCAAAGTTATCGGTAACAAAGTAGTTTGATAGTTTTGATAATAGTGACAACAGCAATAGTAACAGTAACAGTGATAGCAGTAATTTGTAGCAAGTGTAACAATGATGATAGTAGTAGTAACTTAGCAGAAACAGTAAGGATAAATTCGTAGGTGAAAGGATAAAGAAGAGGTGTCTAGAGGGGGGGTGATTAGACACTAAGTGCCAAAAGTTATAGTTTTTAATATTCTTAAGTTCAAGTGGAGTTTAAGCACAAGTTTAACAAACACAATTCATATCAAGCAAGCATGCAATGAGTATATGAGCAGCGGAAAGTAAAGCATGCAACTTGCAAGAATGTAAAGAGAAGGGTTTGGAGTATTCAAACGCAATTGGAGACACGGATGTTTTTGTCGTGGTTCCGATAGGTGGTGCTATCGTACATCCACGTTGATGGAGACTTCAACCCACGGAGGGTAACGGTTGCGCGAGTCCATGGAGGGCTCCACCCACGAAGGGTCCATGAAGAAGCAACCTTGTCTATTCCATCACGGCTGTCGCCCACGAAGGACTTGCCTCACTAGCGGTAGATCTTCACGAAGTAGGCGATCTCCTTGCCCTTACAAACTCCTTGGTTCAACTCCACAATCTTGTTGGAGGCTCCCAAGTGACACCTAGCCAATCTAGGAGACACCACTCTCAAATAAGTAACAAATGGTGTGTTGATGATGAACTCCTTGCTCTTGTGCTTCAAATGATAGTCTTCCCAACACTCAACTCTCTCTCACAGGATTTGGATTTGGTGGAAAGAAGATTTGAGTGGAAAGCAACTTGGGAAAGGCTAGAGATCAAGATTCATATGGTTGGAATGGAATATCTTGACCTCAACACAAGTGTGGGTGGTTCTCTCTCAGCAAATGTGTATTGGAAGTGTAGATATGTTCTAATGGCTCTCTCCATGAATGAAGAGTGGGTGGAGGGGTATATATAGCCTCCACACAAAATCTAACCGTTACACACAATTTGCCAAACTCGGTGGGACCAAATGGTTAAACTCGGTCGGACCGATTCAGCAAACCTAGTGACCGTTAGGATTTTCGGTGGGACTGAGATGCAACTCGGTAGGACCGATATGCTTAGGGTTAGGGCATAACGTAATCTCGGTGTGACCGATTACACAAACTCGGTGGGACCGATTTTGGTAATAAGCTAACCAGAGAGTTGGTCAGGCAAACTCGGTGAGACCAATTACACAAACTCGATGGGACTGATTTTGGTAATAAGCTAACCAGAGGGTTTGCATTGTAATCTCGGTAGTACCGATTGCTCAAACTCGGGGAGACCGATTTTGGTAATGGACATACACAGAGAGATTACAATCCCATCTCGGTGAGACCGAGATCTCTATCGGTGAAACCGATTTGCTAGGGTTTGTGGCAGTGGCTATGACATCTGAAACTCGGTGGCGCCGGATAGATAGAATCGGTGGGGCCGAGTTTGACTTTTGGTTTAGGCCATATGTGGATGTGGGAAGGTAGTTGAGGGTTTTGGAGCATATAACTAAGCTCTTTGAGCAAGCAAGCCATTAAGCAACACCTCATCCCCTCTTGATAGTATTGGCTTTTCCTATAGACTCAATGTGATCTTGGATCACTAAAATAGAAAATGTAGAGTCGTGATCTTGAAGCTTGAGCCAATCCTTTGTCCTTAGCATCTTGAAGGGGTTCCACATCTTCTAGTCCATGCCACTCCATTGTTGAACTTATCTGAAACATACTAGGTAAAAGTGTTAGTCCAACAAGAGATATGTTGATATTAATTACCAAAACCACCCAGGGAGCACTTGTGCTTTCAATCTCCCCCATTTTTGGTAATTGATGACAACATACATCAAAGCTTTAGATAAAGATATAGAGAATAGCAAGTAAAGCTTTGGAAAGACATGTAACATGCATAAGCTCCCCCTACATGTATGCAATCATGTGAATATTGAATATAGGAGCATGTGAATGCGTAAACATGACAGAGTAAGCAATGTGTTACATGTATCTTGGCTATATGCATCAGAGCAAATGATGTGAATGTGAGAAATGTACCTTCATGCTCATGAGTCCTTCTTGCAAACAGTATGTACATCAGCAAGAACTTCTCATTCACATGACTGTGATGCATATACTTACCTTGTGGTCTTGAGTTGGCTTAGGATGGGATGAACCTGTGCAAACATGGTTAAATAACACAGATACACCTACTGACCAGAGCAAGCAAGAGAAACCACAAGAGAACCAAGACTGGGATGACATGTAGAGTGAGTACTAAGTACCACATTGGATATAGACATGTCCCCAAAGGTAAAGATATGCAATAAAATTAGAGATTTCCTTCCCTTAGATATCTTGCTCCCCCTGAATCTGCATGGGATATTGGGAGAAGATAGGGAATGGAAAATCAGAGCAACAAAAAGGAACAACGGAGCTTGAGCTAAAGCAAGCAACCAAACATGTCTTTCCCCTCTTAAAGACATGTGACATCTCTCCTCTTGAACACCAAGCATCTGGGGTCTTTGATGATATTACTTTCTCCTAGTTGAGAAACTCTCTCCCCCTGAGTATTCTCTCTTTCTCCCCCTATAGGAAGGATTAAGCTTTGATGTGATCTCTCTCTCCCCCTTTGACATCAATTTCCAAGAAGGGCTCTTCTGGACATGTGATACAAATGGGTTGGTCCTCGAGTCACAGAGCAAAGCAGCATGTCTAATATGATGCTGGTAGAGGACAAGAATCATTGAGTGGAGCTGGAGCAAACAGAAATCAGGAATAAGTGGCAAGTTGGTTTTCCTGTGGTGGAATCGGTGACTCCGAGTTGTGTGCTTCGGTTGCACCGAAATATTTCGGTTGGGACGAAGAGAACAAACTAGTGTGACCGAGTTCATTAGAGTGAAACCACTTGTCACCTCAGCTCACTAGACAAGTAATATCTCACAAGGATATGCAAGGAATTTACTGAAAGATTTGCAATGAATTGGATGCAGAAAATGCAGAACAAAAATGAAAGAAAAGAAACTAAAAGTTCTAGATGAAGTTTTTTTTGAAAGGGGAAGCAAATATGCAAATGTAAAAGCACGGAGAAACACTAGAGAACTTCATCTAGAAATGGTCGGTGACAAAGTCACCTATGTTAGAGTATGTTGACTTAGGAATCAAGTGAGAGCACTTGATCATAGGTCATACTCATCGTTTAAGCTCAAAATGGGGTTACCATTTTTTGTTTAAGCATCTTGATGTATTCACATCTTGTCGAGTTGCTTTGACTCATGACTTGGAGTAAAGCTTCTCTAAGATGGAATAACATACCTTGGGTGGTGGTGTTGATCTTGCACATGTAGTTGAACTTGTGTGGGTTGCTCAAGATTGATGTAGTTCATCAAGAGTTGGGAGCACCACTTGGAGTTTGAGTTCATCTACCTACATGGGTTAGCTTTGCAAGGAAGAGCACTTGTGTATCCAAAATGACAATCACGAGACTCAACATAGAATTTGCCAAAGGATATGTTTGAATGGTTTCGTGCTTCCTTGTCTTCAACCACCATTGTGTAGAGACTTGGTGATGTAGAGATTGCTCAAGATGTGAGTGAGTTGCAATCTCATAGATTCAGATTCAACCAAGTACCTACACGGGTTATATAACATGCAAGGTACAAATATATCCAAGACATATGAATAGCATTATAAGAGAAATACCAAGGATTAGTCATAGGCTCATGCCCCGCATGTATCAAATGGAGTTCCTACTCCAAGTTTGAAGCATCAATGATGTTCAATTCACCTATCAACTTGCAAAACACTTTCTCATCAAGTGGTTTAGTGAATATATCCGCCAATTGCTTATCGGTGCAAACGTGCTTAAGGTTAATGTCCCCTTTTGCAACATGATCTCGAATGAAATGATGACGAACTTCAATATGCTTAGTTCAAGAATGTTGCACGGGATTGTGAGCAATCTTAATAACACTTTCATTGTCACATAGCAATGGAACATGTTTCACATATATCCCATAATCTTTAAGAGTTTGGGTCATCCAAAGTAATTGAGCACAACATGAACCAGCGACAATGTATTCCTCTTCGGCGGTGGATAAGGATACCGAGTTTTGTTTCTTGGAAGACCAAGACACAAGAGATCTACCAAGGAATTGACAAGTACCCGAAGTGGATTTTCTATCAACCTTGTCTCCGGCATACTCCGAATCAGAGTAGCCAACAAGATCAAAAGAGGACCTCTTAGGATACCAAATGCCAAAATTTGGTGTATGGATTAGGTATCTCACTATCCTTTTCACAGCCTTAAGATGACACTCTTTAGGAGCAGCTTGATATTGTGCACACATGCACACACTTAGCATAATATTGGGACGAGAGGCACATATATATAACAATGAAACAATCATAGAGCGATAAACCTTTTGATCAATCGGTTCATCATCTTTGGTCAAATGAAGATGTCCACTAGTAGGCATGGGTGGAGTCATACCTTTGCATTCTTGCATATTGAACTTCTTGAATAAGTCCTTGGTGTACTTCGTTTGAGAGACAAAGGTACCTTCCTTAGTTTGCTTAATTTGCAAACCGAAAAGAATTTGATTTCACTCATCATAGACATCTCAAACTTCTCCGACATTAGCTTTCCAAACTTCTCACTAAAATGAGGGTTAGTTGAACCAAATATGATATCATCAACATAAATTTGGCACACAAATAGTTCTCCATTAATCCTTTTAGTAAAAAGAGTAGAATCAATTTTACCAATTTCAAAGCCTTTTTCAATAAGGAACTTGGTCAAGCATTTATACCATGCTCTAGGAGCTTGTTTAAGACCATAAAGGGCTTTGTGAAGTTTGTAAACATGATTAGGTTTCTTAGGAATGACGAAGCCGGGAGGTTGCTTAACATAAACTTCTTCCTCAATTTTGCCATTTAGAAAAGCACTTTTAATGTCCATTTGGTACAAGGTGATATCATGGTGATTAGCATAAGCAAGTAAGATGCAAATGGACTCAAGTCTAGCAACGGGAGCATATGTCTCACCATAGTCCATACCTTCAACTTGTGTGTAGCCTTGGGCGACAAGACGTGCTTTGTTGCGAACCACTTGTCCATCTTCATCTTGCTTGTTGCGAAACACCCATTTGGTACCAATGATGTTGTGGTTGTTGTCGGGCTTCTCGACCAATGTCCACACTTGATTTCTCTCAAAGTTCTGTAGCTCTTCATGCATAGCGTTTATCTAGTCCGGATCCTCCAATGCTTCTTCAACCTTCATAGGTTCAATGCTAGAGATGAATGAGTAATGTTCACAAAAGTTAGCTAAACGAGTTTTAGAGCGAGTGATTCTCCCGGTTTGGATATCATTGTAGATTTTCTCGACGGGATGATCCTTAGCAATTCTTGCTCGAACTCGTGAAAGCTTTTGCTTGGGTCGGGGCGGAACATCCTCTTCATCTTGTGCTTCTTCTTGGCCTTCTTCATTGTTGACGTTGTCATTCTCTTGTCGTGGTGGAGAAGGAGGTTGTTGATGTTCATCTTGGTGCGCTTCCTCGTTTTCTTCATCTTGGCGTGTCCCACTTGTGGATGCTTCCGTATCAACTCTTGGTTCACCTTGTCGTGAGGTAGAAGCTTCCACTTGGACGGACGAGGTACTCTCCTTCACTTCCGTTGGACGAATCTTGCCAATGGACAAGTCTTGAATTGCTTCCGAAGGGTCTTTGTCTCCTACATCAATTGGCAATTGCTCTACTTGCGAGCCGTTAAATTCATCAAACTTCACATCTACCGTCTCTTCAACCTTTCGGGTGAAATTGTTGTAGACACGGTAAGTGTGAGAGTTTGTGCCATAACCAAGTAGGAAACCTTCATGAGATTTAGGAGCAAATTTAGAACGACGATGCTTACCAAGAATGTAGCACTTTGAGCCGAATACTCGAAAGTATCCAACTTGGGGTTTGTTACCGGTGAGGAGCTCGTATGCCGTCTTGCCGAGTAGCTTGTGAAGATACAAGCGATTTGTTGCATGACAAGCTGTCTCAACCGCTTCCGCCCAAAAGTGCTTTCGCGTTTTGTACTCATCAAGCATCGTTCTTGCCATCTCGATAAGAGTCTGGTTCTTCCTCTCAACAACTCCATTTTGTTGAGGTGTGTACATAGCCGAGAACTCGTGTGAAATCCCTTCTTCGTCAAGAAAGGTGTCCACATTTGCGTTCTTGAACTCTGTTCCGTTGTCGCTCCGAACCTTCTTGATCCTCACGTCAAACTGATTTTGGGCCTTCCTAGCGAAGTTTTTGAAGATCTTTTGGACCTGCGATTTGTCATCAAGAAAGAACACCCACGTAAATCTTGAAAAATCATCAACTATGACTAGACCAAATGAGTTACCACCGAGAATCTTGTAGGCATTTGGACCAAAGAGATCCATGTGAAGTAGCTCGAGTGGTCTTCTCGTGGTCATGATGTTCTTTTCGCGGTGACTTCCTCCAACTTGTCTCCCTGCTTGACAAGCACTACAAAGTCTATCCTTGTCAAATATGACATCTTTTATTCCAAGGATATGATCACCTTTAATAAGCTTATCAAGATTTCGCATACCAACATGACCTAGTCTTCTATGCCACAACCAGCCTTTACAAGATTTGGTAATTAAGCAAGTTCTAGGTTGAGCCTTTTTAGTGAAATCAACAATGTAAAGATCTCCTCTACGTATACCGGTAAAGACCATTTTATGATTGTCTCTACGAAACACTTGGCAATCTACTTCAGTGAATAAGACATTGAAACCGAAATCCGCAAGTCTAGAAACTGAAAGTAAATTGTATCCAAGGGATTCAACGAGCATGACATTTTGTATGGAGCTATCATGTGAGATGGCCACCTTACCAAGGCCAACCACCTTACCCTTTGAATTATCACCAAAAGTGACATATTTTTGAGGGCCGTCGTTTTCGGCAAGCTCACGGAACATATCTTTATCTCTGGTCATATGATCAGTACATCCACTATCAAGGACCCATTCCTTTCCTCCAACCATGTAGCCACGAAGATTTGTCATAAGACCAAAATGCCTCATTGCATCATCAAGATCATAGTCACTATCATCATCTTCATCATAGTATCCATGTTCAACATCATCTTGTGATTGATCAATTCCTAGAGAGGGTAATTCATTAGATAAATGATCATCACAATGGTTACCTTTATGAATTCTAATAGCTTCGGATATGATATCGCTAATGATTCCAACATTTCCTTTAGCACGCATGAGATTTGTAAGCTCAAATAGACAATCACCAAAGCTAGGATCACTAGAGTTCATCTTACTCAAGGCAATAGACTTATGGAGAATTTCATCTAAATTTTTCAAGGAATAATTTGGAAATCGTTCCTCAAGAAATCTCCAGATGGTGTAGGCACACTTGAGAGTAGGCAAACATCTAATCAAGTTTCTAGGCAAGCCTCTAATGATGAGCTCAACAGTTCTAAGATTGCGAATCATGTCAATATCTTCATCTAGGGTAGGGTGCAAAGGATCAACATGAGGTGCACAAGGGCTAGTAATGTACTTGTTCAAATGATATTCATTGAAAATCTCAAGCATTTCATTTTTCCACTCATGAAAATACTCTCCATCAAGAATAGGCACTCTATGTCTAAGACTCCCCAAAGTAGACACATCCATCTTCCTCCAATGGTGTTTAAACCAAGGCAATGGAGACCAAAGCTCTGATACCAATTGAAAGGATCGAGAAGAGGTGTCTAGAGGGGGGGGTGATTAGACACTAAGTGCCAAAAGTTGCAGTTTTTAATATTCTTAAGTTTAAGTGGAGTTTAAGCACAAGTTTAACAAACACAATACATATCAAGCAAGCATGCAATGAGTATATGAGCAGCGGAAAGTAAAGCATGCAACTTGCAAGAATGTAAAGAGAAGGGTTTGGAGTATTCAAACGCAATTGGAGACACGGATGTTTTTGTCGTGGTTCCGATAGGTGGTGCTATCGTACATCCATGTTGATGGAGACTTCAACCCACGAAGGGTAATGGTTGCGCGAGTCCACGGAGGGCTCCACCCACGAAGGGTCCACGAAGAAGCAACATTGTCTATTCCATCACGGCCGTCGCCCACGAAGGACTTGCCTCACTAGCGGTAGATCTTCACGAAGTAGGCGATCTCCTTGCCCTTACAAACTCCTTGGTTCAACTCCACAATCTTGTTGGAGGCTCCCAAGTGACACCTAGCCAATCTAGGAGACACCACTCTCCAAGAAGTAACAAATGGTGTGTTGATGATGAACTCCTTGCTCTTGTGCTTCAAATGATAGTCTCCCCAACACTCAACTCTCTCTCACAGGATTTGGATTTGGTGGAAAGAAGATTTGAGTGGAAAGCAACTTGGGAAAGGCTAGAGATCAAGATTCATATGGTTGGAATGGAATATCTTGACCTCAACACAAGTGTAGGTGGTTCTCTCTCAGAAAATGTGTATTGGAAGTGTAGGTATGTTCTGATGGCTCTCTCCACGAATGAAGAGTGGGTGGAGGGGTATATATAGCCTCCACACAAAATCTAACCGTTACACACAATTTGCCAAACTCGGTGAGACCGAATGGTTAAACTCGGTCGGACGGATTCAGCAAACCTAGTGACCGTTAGGATTTTCGGTGGGACTGAGATGCAACTTGGTAGGACCGATATGGTTAGGGTTAGGGCATAACGTAATCTCGGTGTGACCGATTACACAAACTCGGTGGGACCGATTTTGGTAATAAGCTAACCAGAGAGTTGGTCAGGCAAACTCGGTGAGACCGATTACACAAACTCGATGGGACCGATTTTGGTAATAAGCTAACCAAAGGGTTTGCATTGTAATCTCGGTAGTACCGATTGCTCAAACTCGGTGAGACCGATTTTGGTAATGGACATACACAGAGAGATTACAATCCCATCTCGGTGAGACCGAGATCCCTATCGGTGAAACCAATTTGCTAGGGTTTGTGGCAGTGGCTATGACATTTGAAACTCGATGGCGCCGGATAGATAGAATCGGTGGGGCCAAGTTTGACTTTTGGTTTAGGTCATATGTGGATGTGGGAAGGTAGTTGAGGGTTTTGGAGCATATCACTAAGCACTTTGAGCAAGCAAGCCATTAAGCAACACCTCATCCGCTCTTGATAGTATTGGCTTTTCCTATAGACTCAATGTGATCTTGGATCACTAAAATAGAAAATGTAGAGTCTTGATCTTGAAGCTTGAGCCAATCCTTTGTCCTTAGCATCTTGAAGGGTTTCCACATCCTCTAGTCCATGCCACTCCATTGTTGAACTTATCTGAAACATACTAGGTAAAAGTGTTAGTCCAACAAGAGATATGTTGACATTAATTACCAAAACCACCCAGGGAGCACTTGTGCTTTCAGTAGGCATTGGATCGGTGACTCGTTGGATGATATTCATCATGTGACAGTTATAACCTAGGGCGATACGGCACTAGCTCCAGTCCATCGATATTATGTAGGCATGTATTCCATAAATAGTCATATGTGCTTTATTAAAAGAACTTGCATGACATCTTTTGTCCTACCCTCCCGTGGTAGCGGGGTCCATATTGGAAACTAAGGGATATTAAGTCCTCCTTTTAATAAAGAACCAAAACAAAGCATTAACACATAGTGAATACATGAACTCCTCAAACTACGGTCATCATCGAGAGTGGGCCCGGTTGTTGTCACTGCAGGGTTGTCGGATCATAACCGTAGTAGGTGACTATAACTTGCAAGATCGGATCTAGAACATGGATATAATGATGATAACATAAACGGTTCACATATGAAATCATGGCACCTGGGCCCAAAGTGACAAGTATTAAGCATGGCAAAATCATAGCAACATCAATCTAAGAACATAGTGGATACTAGGGATCAAGCCCTAATGAAACTAACTCGGTTACATGATGAATCGCATCCAACTCATCACTGAACTGCGAGCCTATGAAGGAATTACTCGCTCCCGGTGGGGAGCATCATGGAATTGGCGATGGAGAAGGGTTGGTGATGACGAAGAACGGAGATCTCCCTCTCCGGGGCCCCAAACGGACTCCAGATCTGCCCTCCTGAGGAAGAACGGGGCTTGGCGGCGGCTCCATCTCATGGATCACGATAATTCTTTCTCCATGATTTTTTTCTAGAAATATGTGATTTTATAGTATCAGGGGGTCGTCAGCGGGGCCACTAGGTGGGTATAACCCACCTGGGCACGCCAAGAGAGGGGGGCGTGCCCTGGTGGGTTGTGCCCACCCAGGGGCCCCTCTCTGGTGGGTCTTGGCTCCATTAATTCTTATTATTGATATAAAAACTCCTCAAAAAATTTCGTTCCATTCCGAGAACTTTTATTTTTGCACAAAAACAACACCATGGTAGTTCTGCTGAAAACAGCGTCAGCCCGGGGTTATTTTCATTCAAATCATGCAAATTAGAGTCCAAAGCAAGAGGAAAAGTGTTAGAAAAAGTATATACATTGGAGACGTGTCATTAGTCACCTTAAATAGAGAGTTTCTTTTCTGTAATGCCATGTACACAAATTGAAACGCTTGTTGTGGAGAGAAAAAGATAATCACTCCACTATATATGTACGCAGGGGCCTGAGCGCTTGCTTTACTAGGGTTGCTCTCTTCATTCTCTCATCCTCTCCATATCTAAACAAGACAGCGGTAGCAACATTTTCTCTCTGCTCACCGCTGGTCACAGATCCGGCCAGATCCCTTCGACCGGTGTGTGTAGAGGACTAAAAGGTGCATCGTTCACGCGGTCATCGCCGGCGAGGGAGGAAACCCACAACTGCCGACGGGGCCCGATCCTATGCCCGTGTCGTTCTCTCCGACACAGCGCCGACTCAAGAGGTCCTCCGACCCTTCTTCCTCCCTGCCGTATTGTGTGTAGATCGGACCTGCCGCCGCCGACATCCTGACGACCCTCAGGTACAAGTTCTTCGAAATCGGCCTTGCTCTACTGCCCCAGCTCCCCACGTGTCTGCATGTGCATCCTTTTCTACTTCTGTTAGCTCTTCCAAGTCCACTTAAATTTTTAGTATTATTAGAGGTAAAGCTACTTCATGCATTCGAATCTAGGACTTGGTTCAAACAACGAAGAAAGGAGGGAAAGTCGTAGCATGAATCTAGGACTTGATTCAAAGAGGAAATAACAGGGGGAAAGTAGTAGAGACTGGATACCCAACCGGTCTCTTGGTTGAAAAGGGAAATAATGGGAAAACTCACTACAAACTGGATAAGGAACATATCTATTATTGGTTGAAGAAAGGATAGAAAGTGGCGGCTAGTGGACAAGTCAACAGAGTATGTACAGGATTAGATTTGCCGCCCTCACATAGTAAAAGGTCTCCAGGATTAGATTTGCTTCCCTCACATATTAAAAGGTCTCCAGGATTAGATTTGCGGCCCTCACATAGTAAAATGTCTCCAGGATTAGATTTTCCGCCCTCACATAGTAAAAGGTCTCCAGGATTAGATTTTCTGCCCCCACATAGTAAAAGGTCTCCAGGATTAGATTTTCCGCCCTCACATAGTAAAACATCTCCAGGATTAGATTTGTTGCCCTCACATAGTAAAAGGTCTCCAGGATTAGATTTGCTGACCTCACAGAGCATGAACAAACTTGGCATCACCACTTTATGCCTCCTTGTAGGTACATTGTGCTGATGTGTCCACTGTCGCATGTCCTTATACCAACCTTTTGTTGTTGTTAATGTAAGGGTGCATGTAAAATGAAGCGATCACACTGTTACCTTAAGGACATGTCTAACCCGTGTTATTGTTAATCTAATGCCTCCAGTGATATGATGCAATTAAACTGTGTTACAAATGGCACTCCTGTTATTTTCCCCAGTATGATAAGTAAGTTGCTTCTTTACGCTGCTGAGTGACCTGGTGTCCCCACGGTCCCATGCCCTTAAATCAACTCTTTAGCTGTTGTTGATTTACTGTATCTAGTAAACAAGCAATGCCACCATTAAAGTAATCCCCTATTTGACGAATGTCATAGTTGATTGTAATGCTTCCGGTAACATGAAGCATTGTTGATGTTTTAAAATTTCTACTATCCTTGCGTGATTGCCATAGATAATTAAGATGCTTCTTTTCATTTTGTGTATGTTTCATATATTCTTATTAACCAGCAACTGTCTTTTTATGCAGATAGGGATATCCATTTCAGCTTGTTGCTATTGTGACCTTTTGGTGAACTGCACAAAACACCTTTTTTGGAATGAGTGTCTTGTGCAGTTCAACTAAAATGTCATGTGGGAAACATCTCTCAATTTTGGTGGAACTGCACAAAATGGTGACTGGAGTTTCAAAATCTCCATGAAATTCTGCTAGTAATCTCGTGCAACATTTTATTAGCTTTTGTAAGCTGGGCTGTCACTGTCACCACAATGGCACTTTAGTTTAGTGGAACTGCACAAAAGGATAAGCAAATTATAGTTGCACCTTACATGAGCAGGAAAACCAACCTTAATGTTGATGAATTTTAGTGCAACTACTAAAGACGAACCTGCCAGCTCACGAGAGCAAGTACTTCTTGCTAGCTGAATAATGCAATCTTTGCTTCATTTCAGGTGAACTGCAGAAAAGGCGCATGAATTGAATCATGAAACTCCAGGTTGGCCTCATTAGAGTGGAGTTGCAGGTTCACCACATCGAGTCGTGGCGGCATAGGGCCCCTCACACTGGTCAGTACTGTCCTTTATCAACATGATTGTGCTTTGTCATACTATGCTAATGTTCTATTTTTTAAATAAAGCTATTCTATCGCAATCTTTTCTCATTTTGGAAATAAAGTTTGCTTCAACTAGTGCCACTATTATAGTAATCATGCTCTTTCTTATCTATGCAGACAGGAATACTCGATTACAGATGTTGTGATGGTCAAGAGCATTCGCCAAGTTCTTGGGTTGTATGACACGGCGAGCCAAGATGGATTTAATCCCGATATTCAGTTTATCAAAAGGCTCTAATGGGTTGGTTCTAAATCTTGCAAGCTGGGAATCAATGAGAAGTGTAGGCATCTTTGTGTACATATTGTTTGTATCTTATTTGTTGGTTCTGAATCTTGTAAGTTGGGAATCAATGAGATGTGTAGGCATCTTTGATGTACTTATTATTTGAATCTTATTTGTTGGTTCTGAATCTTGCAAGCTGGGAAACACGGCATGATGATGCAGAGGACAACAACCATAACAAATAGTTCAAACTTGGTAGTATTATCTGTGTGAAAGTGCGGCAAATGTGCTGATCATGTGCGTCATGAGAACAATAATTCTAATTGTTGTGCATGTTGATCCTGTGGCACTGATAGAACGAGCCAATGCATTGCTTGTTTTAAGAATAAATTTCTATTAAAGCTAATTAAATTTAAGTAAAGTGACCACTAACACTTGTTATTACAATACCAATACAGACCCGCTCGTGAACTGACGTGTGGCCGGAATAGGTTCTTAATGGAGGCGTTTGAATGCGCCGAGGGTGCATGTTCTACCGATCGTGCAGCGGGAGAGGGAGGGGTAGTAACTGTTGTCGCCTGTACACACTCAGTTTACTGTTGAATCCAGTTCCCCAAGAGCTGAAAAACGAACTGCCGCCGCCTATCCACTCGTTCACTTGAAGAAACTCCAATGGCGATCCGAGGGGTGAGCCTGCTGGATATGGACTTCAGCGAGGAGTTCACCGTTTAAGTCCCATGGCTGTACCAAGTTGAATGTGATGTACACCAACGATCCAAACCCGGTGAAGCTCTGCCTTGCCGAGTTCAAGCAGTACATACAGGACGAGAAAGCACACGGTGGCAGGACTAGACCTTGTGCCCATCCA
Source organism: Triticum urartu (assembly GCF_003073215.2). NCBI lineage: Eukaryota > Viridiplantae > Streptophyta > Magnoliopsida > Poales > Poaceae > Triticum > Triticum urartu. Next base: position 303,741,402 of record NC_053028.1, read on the forward strand.
TTCGTCTCCTGACAGGGACCAGCGGATCGCGGTCGCCCAGGTATGCGTGCGGGACGAGGTTCTCGTCTACCACTGCTGTAGGGCCATCAGAGGTTCTGGAGCATTCGCCTGTTTCATCGGCAGCGCCGACTGCACCTTCTCTAAGGTGGAGAGAAGGAAGAACGCGACGATTCGGCCATCTGGTGCAACAAGCTTGTTGACATCCAGAAGCAATACAAGATCATCGGCAATGGGCAGGAGAAGGACTCTGTGGTTGACCTCGCCGAGACCATCATCGACCCCTGCTACGCGAACATGAAAGAAATCAACGATACCAAGGACCTGAACATGTGGGAGGTACCTCTGAATATAGCCTACATAACCTACACGACTACGGACGGATACGCATGCTACGACATGTATAGGCGGATCTTGGACATGAGGGCGTGTCTGCTTCCCATAACCGACGAGTACACGGACAGACGCAGCGTCATGATCAAGCGTGCCAGGAACGTCTAGATGTTGTACTTTATCTGTTTATAAGTGCCTTTATCATTTGAGTATTTCATGCATTAGCCTATGTGTCGTAATTATTTGTTTTGTCTGAAATATTTCTTCTAAGAACCCATTAACATGTTTGCTTTTTTAGTGGCTATTTGCTTATGTGTGTAACTAGTTCACTTGTCCGTTTCAGAAGAAAAAAAACTAGTTCACTTGGCTGCCGTGCTTTGAATCTCATTCCTCCCAACGTATTCCCCTTCTCAGGTGGGCCCAGCAGGTCTCGTACACAGACATATGGTACCAACCACCTATCCATTTGTATTTCTTTATTTTGTTCAATCTTTCGTCCTCTTCCTATACAGCGGCTAGGCCTCCATATTTCTATGGAGCTGAGGTTCAAAACCAATTTGGACTGCTCTTGCAAACGTTGAGCCGGCACTCTTCAATCCGAAAGGCATCCGTAAAAAGCAATACGTACCACATGGGGTGATGAATGTTGTCTTCTCTTCATCCTCTCTTGTCATGAAGATTTGGTGGTAGCCTGAGTAGGCGCCGAGGAATGATAACAGATCACACCCGGCCGTGGAGTCAAAAATATGGTCGATGCGCGGCAATGGGAAGGGGTCCTTAGGGCAAGCCTTGTTAATATCTATGTAATCAATACACAGCCTCCACTTCCCATTCGCCTTGTGCACCACTACTGGATTGGCCAACCACGTCAGGTGGAGCACCCCTCTCGCCAAACCTGCCGCTTCCAACTTCCTGATCTCCTCTGTGATGAACTCCTGCCTTTACAGAGCCTGCTTCCTGAACTTCTGCTTGACGGGCCGTGCATGGGGGCAGACAGCTAGGTAGTGCTCAATCACCTCCCTGGGGACACCGGGGATGTCGGACGCTTGCCATGCAAACACATCGACATTTGCCCGCAGGAAGGTGACGAGCGCGCCTTCCTATTTGCTGTCGAGGGTGGAGCCTATGATGAAGGCCCCTCCCATGCCATCCTCCCCGACGGGCACCTTCTTGGTCTGCGGCGGCTCGGCTCTGGATCTCTTGCTCTTGTCGGTAGAGCTCTCTGGCACGTCCTCAACGGTAGCACAACACTCTGAGGAGGTGCCCTTGCCGGAGTGGGTGCGAGAGGTCCTTCCGGGTTCCTTTTTCCCTCCCGGGCCGTCAGCGGCAGGAGCAGGTGCCTTGACGGCAGCTGGTGCAACTGCTTCCCGGTAGAGTTTGTCGGCGCAGATCAGCGCATCCTTCTTATCGGAGGGGACGGAGGTGATGGTCAACGGCCCGGGCATCTTTAGCATGTTGTAGGTGTAGTGTGACACCGCCATGAACTTGACCAATGCCGGGCGGCCGAGGATCCCGTTGTAGGGCAAGGGGATCTCGGCCACGTCGAAGACGATCCTCTCCGTCTTGTAGTTCAGCTCTCCTCCAAATGTCACGGGCAGTGTGACCTTTCCCTTCGGCTGGCTCCTCCCCCGATTGACCCCTTGAAATGTGCCCGTTTCCTCGAGGTCTCCATCAGGGATTCGCAACCTTTTGATCACGATAGGCGAGATCAGGTTCAGGCCGGCCCCGCCGTCAACCAACATCTTGTTCACCCTGAGGTTGCGTATTGTTGGCAAGACCAACATTGGCAAACACCCGACCGCGGTAGTGTGGTCAGGGTGGTCCTCGGCATCAAATATGAGGGGCATGTTGGAACACTTCAGCGGCTTCTGAGCGTCGAACGACAGCTCTGCTGCTGTAATCTCACACGCCCACTGCTTGAGCTGGCGGTGAGAGGTATGCAGCAAGGCGCCGCCATCGACGACATGGCCTCCGTAGCGTTCTGGAACCCTTGCCCACCAGACTCGTCGTCCTCGTCATGATCGTCGTCTTCTTGTTTCTTGTTGCGGCCCCGGGCGGGCCTCTCTTGCGGTTGTCATTGCCGGGGCGGCCTCCTTGGCCACCACACTTCTTGCTGGATCCCTCAGCACCGTCCTGGTCCTTCTCCTTGTCCCGCCTTTCGTACTCAGCCTTTTGCTTCTCAGCAAGCAGCTCGACTTATCTGCAGTAATGGAGGTCGTGGCCCTTGGTGCGGTGGATCCTGCAGTATTGCTTGCCGGAGCTTCCTGGCTTGTCGGTAGCCACCAAGGCCCGGCAGGCGGCGCACCTGGCAATCTCCTTGCCAGGGACGTCTGCCTTGACCTTCTTGCCGGCACCGGTATCATCAGAATCCTCCACGGCAAGCACGGCCTTGCCTTTGCGTTTCCTGTTGCGACGCCGGCTCTTCTTCGTCGGGGTGGCGGCGTCTTCATCAGTAGAGTCGGTTTCCGCGCCGACGTCTTCGCCGGGGTACTTCCTTCCCTCTTCAGCTCGGGCGCACCTATCGGCCAGAATGTAGAGCTCGGCCACATCCTTAACCTTGGTCATCGCCAGCTCCTCGCGCATCTTGCGATTGCGTACGTTTTGGTGGAACACGCTAATCACAGCGGCGGGATGAACGTCGGGGATGTTGTACTGCACCCGGCTAAATCTCTGGATGTACTTGCGCAGGGTCTCCCCTTCCTTCTGGGGAATGATATGCAGATCACTAGCCTGGCCATGAGCTTGGTGGCCTCCTGTGAAGGCGCCAACGAACTCATGGCACAGATCTGACCAGGAAGAAATGGAATCCACCGGCAAGTGCATCAGCCAAGACATCACATTGGGCTCGAGCGCCAGCGGGAAATAGTTGGCAAGCACCTTGTCGTCGCGAGCCCCAACGGCCTGCATCGTGATGGTGTAGATGCTGAGGAACTCAGACGGGTGGGTCTTGCCGGTGTACTTCTCGCCGACGTCGGGCTTGAGCGTGCGGTGGGATGGCCACTGGAACTGCCTCAGCTCACAGGTAAAAGCCGGGCAGCCCACCTCGTAAGGTAGGCCGCCGGGGCCCCTCGGTGCCGGGTGGTCCATAGCGGGTCCCTCCCGCTTGTCCGACTGGCGGCGCATTTCACACCGGCGCTCGAGGTGGTTCGAGCGTCTTCATGAGCTCGCTCCCGAAGGACCTGGCACTGGTCGCGGAGGGTCCGCGGGTCGGACGACGCTATGGAGCTGTTATCACAAGCGTCGTCGCGATGGGCCGACGCCCGCGGCGGCTGGCGAGGAGGAGGAGGAGAGTGCACCATGGCCGCAGCTCCCCCGGTCCTCCCAGCGCCAGCATGTGGTGGCTCGGTGGAGCACCAGCCCGAGGGCCCCGCCAGTCGCGGATCGTCTTTGTTTGCGACAGCGACGAGGCTCCGGATGGTGGCCCTCCACTTGTCAAGCTTCTCCGCAACAGGAGGCAAGTCGAGGAGCAGCTGTGCGCGCGCCAAAGCTTCCACTGGCGTGGGCGGCAGTGACAGCTGCGTGGATCGCGGCGCGCTTCGAATTCTAACTATGTTAGAAGGAGCTCCTTCATGACCCAGCGGTTGCGCGCCATTTTCGCCAGCACTTCGGCGAGCGTGATGAACCCCCTCATCTTGCCGATGACGCGCAGGGCTCTTCCCACGGCGGTGCCCGGGGTCACCATCGTGGTGACGCTGCTCGGTGCGCACGCCATGGGAAGAACGCGCGGTGGTCGCCGGTGTAGGCGTCCTGGAGGTCGCCGTACCGCCCGGAGTCAGCACAACGACGCCCCTGGAGGGCCCCGTGCCGCCTGCGGGGGCCCAGCTCCATCCTTGAATCTGGTCTTCTGGCGCACGAACGACACCGCTCGCCAGGCTCCGACTGCCCAGGCGATGCTAGTGCTCGCGGGCCGCGGCCCGGGTCCTGTCTGCGACCGGTCCGCTGCTCGTCCGCACCGGCATGGGTCGTTCGGCTCCCAACGAATCGACCGCCGTGGACGTCCTCTTCTTAGGGGCCATGGCGACGAAGAACTGCTAGGCAAACTACTAGACCAGATTCTCACAATTGCGCCCCCTACCTAGCGCGCCAAAGATGTTGGTGTGGAACGACACCTATGGGGTCACAAGAATCCCTACTATGGTTGTCGGGGCACAGGGTTGCGAGGAGAGCAGGGCTAGTAGATAGCACAAGGATCGTTTACCCAGGTTCGGGCCGCGAGGATGCGTAAAACCCTAGTCCTGCTTTGGTGGGTGTATTTCTGAGAGTTCTTGAGCTCTCGAACTAGCTGTGGTCAAGGTGTGGTTCGAAAAAGCCGAATCCCCCTCCTCGTCGCCTCGGGCTTCCTTTTACTTGAAAAAGGGGTTGCCACAGTGGCACACGGGAGGTGGAAAGGTCTACAGTGGCATGAGGTTATCCCTCGTATTACAGGACAAGGTGCATTTAATGCATCTCTTAGGTGTCCTCTTACTTTATCGGGGACGGGGGCGAGGCCCGTCCCGTCCGTCGCCGCTTCTCCTTGCTTCGACATGCGCCTCTGCCAAGGATGCATGCGGTGCCATGTAGGCAGGCAGGCAGCTGGGTTGGCGTGGTGGTGGAGCCTTCATGAAGATCTGCAAGCCGCCACGTAGGCGTTTGATGAGTTGGCCTGGGAGCTACATGTTTCCACGCAGGTGCCCGCCCAGCTGGTTGGGCAGGCAGCTGCATGTGAACGGCGGTGGAAGCTTGGTTGACGTGGGCTTGATGGTGGCCTTGCCGGCCTCTTTGGCGAGGGCCTTGCCGGGTGGCTGATACGTCTCCAACGTATCTATAATTTTTGATTGCTCCATGCGAGGGCCTTGCCGGGTGATTGCCCAGCCCAAATTTGTTGTTTTATGCCTATTTCAGTGTTTCGAAGAAAAGGAATACCAAACAGAGTCAAAACGGAATGAAATCAACTGGAGAAGTTATTTTTGGAACGAAAGCCACCGGATAGACTTGGACTCCACGTCAGGAGATATGGGAGGTGCTCACGAGGGTGGGGGGCGCCCCCCCTAGGGCGCGCCCCCTGCCTCATGGGGCCCCCGTAGCTCCTCCGACGTACCCCCTGCACCCATATATACCTACGTATCGTAAAACTTCCAGAACATACAATAGATCGGGAGTTCCGCCGCCAAAAGCCTCCGTCGCCACCAAAAACCAATCTAGACCCGTTCCGGCACCCTGCCGGAGGGGGCAATCCTTCTCCGGTGGCCATCTTCATCATCCCGGTGCTCTCCATGATGAGGAGGGAGTAGTTCTCCCTCGGGGCTGACGGTATGTACCAGTAGCTATGTGTTTGATCTCTCTCTCTCGTGTTCTTGAGGTGATACGATCTTGATGTATCGCAAGCTTTGTTATTATAGTTGGATCCTATGATGTTTTCTCCCCCCTCTACTCTCTTGTAATGAATTGAGTTTCCCCTTTGAAGTTATCTTATCAGATTGAGTCTTTAAAGATTTGAGAACACTTGATGTATGTCTTGCCGTGGATATCTGTGGTGACAATGGGATATCACGTGATTCACTTGATGTATGTTTTGGTGACCAACTTGCAGGTTCCGCCCATGAACCTATGCATAGGGGTTGGCACATGTTTTCGTCGTGATTCTCCAATAGAAACTTTGGGGCACTCTTTGAGGTTCTATGTGTTGGTTGAATAGATGAATCTGAGATTGTGTGATGCATATCGTATAATCATGCCCACGGGTACTTGAGGTGACATTGGAGTATCTAGGTGACATTAGGGTTTTGGTTGATTTGTGTCTTAAGGTGTTATTCTAGTACGAACTCTAGGGCTGTTTGTGACACTTATAGGAATAGCCCAACGGATTGATCGGAAAGAATAACTTTGAGGTGGTTTCGTACCCTACCATAATCTCTTCGTTCGTTCTCCACTATTAGTGACTTTGGAGTGACTCTTTGTTGCATATTGATGGATAGTTTTATGATCTAATTATGTTAGTATTGTTGAGAGGACTTGCACTAGTGAAAGTATGGACCCTAGGCCTTGTTTCAACGCATTGCAATACTGTTTACACGCACTTTTATCATTAGTTACCTTGATGTTTTTATAATTTAAGATTACAAATACCTTTATCTACCATCCATATACCACTTGTATCACCATCTCTTCGCCGAACTAGTGCACCTATACAATTTACCATTGTATTGGGTGTGTTGGGGACACAAGAGACTCTTTGTTATTTGGTTGCAGGGTTGCTTGAGAGAGACCATCTTCATCCTATGCCTCCTACGGATTGATAAACCTTAGGTCATCCACTTGAGGAAAATTTGCTACTGTCCTACAAACCTCTGCACTTGGAGGCCCAACAACGTCTACAAGAAGAAGGTTGTGTAGTAGACATCAAGCTCTTTTCTGGCGCCGATGCCAGGGAGGTTAGCGCTTTAAGGTATATCTTTAGATCTTGCAATCGAGTCTTTTAGTTTCTTGTTTTATCACTAGTTTAGTTTATAAAAGAAAACTATAAAAAAATGGAATTGAGTTTGTCTCATACGCTTCACCTTTTTAATATCTTTCGTGAGTATGATGGAAAGGATAATTGTGCTCAAGTGCTAAAAGAAGAAATCTATAAAATGTTTGGCACTAAATATTTGAATGAGGAGCATGATTGCAATGTTGTGAGTACGAATTCTTTGAATATCCATGATACTAATGATGATTGCACTAGTTATGATGAAAATGTCTCCTATAAACATGTCAATTTTTGTGGAGTGCATTGGGTTTGTAAGTACACACCAAATAGGGAAGATAGATATTGCAAAAGGCATAAGTACTTAGAAACTAAATTGTTGCAAGAAGAGCTAGATGAATGTGCTGAAAATTTAAGATATCTTACCCATACTTGCGAACTTTGCAATGAACACGGTCATTTAAATATCAAATGCAAATTGTTCCATGACCGTATTATGTCCAAAAGTTGTGATGACTTGATTTCCCTTGCACATCATAATGAACTTAGTTTTCTCTTGGGTTATGAAGAAATTAAACGTATAACTGAGGGTATTCCAAAATTTAATCTCGATAAACTTCTTGGTTTTGATCTAGAGAAGATTTGTATGTATTGTTCGGTGAATTGCATTGAAAATCCTTATATTGCCAATTACATAAAGAAAAGAAAACAAAAAGAAGATGAAGAGAATACTAATGAAAGGGAAGAGACTTCCCAATATCCTCCTATTATTTCTTATGATGAATCAGGTAACGAGGAGGAGCCTCCTATTCAACCAATCTCATTAATAAGGAGCTCCAAAAAGAGGATTGAACCCACGCATGATGTGGTGAAGAAGAAGAAAAGAAAAAGGAAGAGAGGTAAAAAGATATCTCTCCCAAATAATGCTGCTCCTATTACTATTGTGCCTCATGAAAATATAATTGTGGAAGATAATGATACTTCTTATGATCTTGAAAATCTTTTTGGCACTCGCTTGGAAGAATATGATAATTGCTATACTGTTGGTGCTATCCATACTATTAACGATGAGAGTGATTATTCTTATAATATGAAAAGGCCCAAGCTTGGGGATGCTATGTTTGATGAAGATGATGTTTTTGAGAATATATTTGCTGCAATTAATGTTCGTCCCAAGCTTGGGGATGCTACGCTTAATGAAGATGATATTTTTAGTCTCCCAAGTTTTGATATGCAAGTTTATAATGATGATAGCATGCCTCCTAGATGATTATTGTGATGATACTTATGCTATAAAAAGTAGTGATTATATTTATACAACTTGTCATGATTATGATTACCCCTTCTCTGAACATTACTCTTTTAATGTGGAAGCAATTTATAGTATTCGAGTCTCTTATGATACTCCCACTATTATTCATGAGAAAAATCTTGCTTATGTGGAGAGTAGTAAATTTTCTATGCAAGTAGATCATGAAAAGAATTATTTAGGTGCTGGTTATATTATTGAATTCATTCATGATGCTACTGAAAATTATTATGAGGGAGGAATATATACTTGTAGGAATTGCAATAATATCAAATTTCCTCTCTATGTGCTTAAAATCTTGAAGTTATGCTTGTTTTGCCTTCCTATGCTAGTTGATTATTGGTCCCATAAGTTGTTTGCTCACAAAATCCCTATGCATAGGAAGTGGGTTAGACTTAAATGTGCTAGTCATATTCTTCATGATGCTCTCTTTATGTCACAATTCTTATCTTTTATGCGAGCATCATTGAAATCATCATGCCTAGCTAGGGGCGTTAAACGATAGCGCTTGTTGGGAGGCAACCCAATTTTATTTTAGTTCCTTACTTTTTGCTCCTGTTTAGTAATAAATAATTCATATAGCCTCTACTTATATGTGGTTTTATGCTTTTAATTAGTGTTTGTGCCAAGTAGAACCTTTGGGAAGACTTTGGGAAAGTCTTGTTGATCATCCTGTCAAAAACAGAAACTTTAGCGCTCACGAGAATTGCTGCCATTTTTATTTGGAAAGTGATATTTAGCTAATTCTTTTTTCAGATGATTAATACACAAATTACTCAGGTCCAACAATTTATTTGAGAATTTTATGAGTTCCATAAGTATACGTTTGATCCAGATTACCACAGAATATTCTGTTTTTGACAGATTCTGTTTTCGATGTGTTGCTTGCTTATTTTGATGAATCTATGGATAGTAAAATAGTTTATAAACCATATAGAAGTTGGAATACAGTAGGTTTAACACCAGTATAAATAAAGAATGAGTTCATTACAGTACCTTGAAGTGGTGTTTTGTTTTCTTTCGCTAACGGAGCTCACGAGTTTTCTGTTAAGTTTTGTGTTGTGAAGTTTTCAAGGTTTGGGTAAGGATTCGATGGACTATGGAATAAGGAGTGGAAAGAGCCTAAGCTTGGGGATTACCAAGGAACCCCAAGGTAATATTCAAGGACAACCAAGAGCCTAAGCTTGGGGATGCCCCGGAAGGCATCCCCTCTTTCGTCTTCGTTCATCGGTAACTTTACTTGGAGCTATATTTTTATTCACCACATGATATGTGTTTTGCTTGGAGCGTCAATTTATTTTGTTAGGATTTGCTTGATGTTATTTATAACAATATTTTGCATCTTTTATTTCAATAAAAGTGGCATTGATAGTCTTTACTATGCCTATGTTACAAGTCTTCATGTTGCTGTTTGAAAACAGAAAGTTTACCGCTGTTGCAATAATTCCCTAGAAAAGTCAGAATGTGATAAAATGTTGAAACCTTTTGCATATTAATCTATGATAAATTTAATACAGTGGTAATTTTCTTTCATAATTTTTGGAGCTAGTGAAGTATGGATGTTGCATCATTCTTTACAGACTATCCTGTTTAGGCAGATTGCTGTTATGTTTGCATTGTTTGCATATGTTTGCTTCTTTAATGATTCTATTTGAGGATAGGACTATTAAATATGCAGAGGCATTTAGTATGCAATGTTGAATAAAAATTTTAGTGATTTTCTACAGTAGAGTATGATAAGGTTTTGGCAATGGTTTATACTAACTTATCTCATGAGTCCTTGTTGAGTTTTGTGTGGATGAAGCTTTTGAGATTTAGGGAGACCGTGATATGAGAGGAATTAAGGAGACACAAAAGCTCAAGCTTGGGGATGCCCAAGGCATCCAAAGATAATATTTCAATAAGTCTCAAGCATCTAAGCTTGGGGATGCCCCGGTTGGCATCCCACCTTTCTTCTTCAACAACTATCGATTAGTTTCGGTTGATCCTAAATTTTTGCTTCTTCACATGATGTTTGCTATTCTTAGAATGTCATTTTATTTTTATTTGTTTGCTGTTTGAATAAAATACCAAGATCTGAAATTCTTAAATGTTAGAGAGTCTTCATATAGTTGCATAATTATTCAACTACTCATTGATCTTCACTTATATCCTTCGGAGTAGTTTGTCATTTGCTCTAGTGCTTCACTTCTATCTTTTAGAGCATGGTGGTAGTTTTATTTTGAAGAAATAGATGAACTCTCATGCTTCACTTATATTATTTTGAGAGTCTTAAATAGCATGGTAATTTTCTTAAAATCCTAATATGCTAGGTATTCAAGAATAATAAAATTCTCTTATGAGTGTGTTGAATACTATGAGAAGTTTGATACTTGATAATTGTTTTGAGATATGGAGATGGTGATATTAGAGTCATGCTAGTTGATTAGTTGTGAATTTGAGAAATACTTGTGCTGAAGTTTGTGATTCCCGTAGCATGCACGTATGGTGAACCATTATGTGATGAAGTCGGAGCATGATTTATTTATTGATTGTCTTCCTTATGAGTGGCGGTCGGGGACGAGCGATGGTCTTTTCCTACCAATCTATCCCCTTAGGAGCATGCGCGTAGTACTTTGTTTCGATAACTAATAGATTTTTGCAATAAGTATGTGAGTTCTTTATGACTAATGTTGAGTCCATGGATTATACGCACTCTCACCCTTCCACCATTGCTAGCCTCTCTAGTACCACGCAACTTCCGCCGATACCATAAACCCACCATATATATTCCTCAAAACAGCCACCATACCTACCTATCATGGCATTTCCATAGCCATTCCGAGATATATTGCCATGCAACTTTCCACCGTTCCATTTATTATGACACGCTTCATCATTGTCATATTGCTTAGCATGATCATGTAGTTGACATCGTATTTGTGGCAAAGCCACCATTCATAATTATTCATACATGTCACTCATGATTCATTGCATATCTCGGTACACCGCCGGAGGCATTCATATAGAGTCATATTTTGTTCAAAGTATCGAGTTGTAATTGTTGAGTTGTAAGAAAAATAAAAGTGTGATGATCATCATTAGAGCATTGTCCCAAGTGAGGAAAGAATGATGGAGACTATGATTCCGCCATAGGTCGGGATGAGACTCCAGACGAAAAATAAATAAAAGAGGCCAAAGAAGCCCCAAAAAAGAAGAGGGATAAAAAAAGAGAAAAGGCCCAAATAAAAAAAATAAAAATGAGAGAAAAAGAGAGAAGGGACAATGTTACTATCCTTTTACCACACTTGTGCTTCAAAGTAGGACCATGATCTTCATAATAGAGAGTCTCCTATGTTGTCACTTTCATATACTAGTGGGAATCTTTCATTATAGAACTTGGCTTGTATATTCCAATGATGGGCTTCCTCAAAATGCCCTAGGTCTTCGTGAGCAAGCGAGTTGGATGCACACCCACTAGTTTCTTTTGTTGAGCTTTCATATACTTATAGCTCTGGTGCATCCGTTGCATGGCAATCCCTACTCACTCACATTGATATCTATTGATGGGCATTTCCATAGCCCGTTGATATGCCTAGTTGATGTGAGACTATCTTCTCCTTTTTTGTCTTCTCCACAACCACCATTCTATTCCACCTATAGTGCTATGTCCATGGCTTACACTCATGTATTGCGTGAAGATTGAAAAAGTTTGAGAACATTAAAAGTATGAAACAATTGCTTGGCTTGTCATCGGGGTTGTGCATGATTTAAATATGTTGTGTGGTGAAGATGGAGCATAGCCAGACTATATGATTTTGTCGGGATAGCTTTCTTTGGCCATGATATTTTGAGAAGACATAATTGCTTTATTAGTATGCTTGAAGTATTATTATTTTTATGTCAATATGAACTTTTGGCTTGAATCTTTCAAATCTGAATATTCATATCACAAGTAAGAAGAATTACATTGAAATTATGCCAACTAGCATTCCACATCAAAAATTATCTTTTTATCGTTTACCTACTCAAGGACGAGCAGGAATTAAGCTTGGGGATGCTTGATACGTCTCCAACGTATCTATAATTTTAGATTGCTCTGTGCTATATTATCTACTGTTTTGGGCAATATTGGGCTTTATTTTCCACTTTTATATTATTTTTGGGACTAACCTATTAACCAGAGGCCCAGCCCAGATTTGTTGTTTTATGCCTATTTCAGTGTTTCGAAGAAAAGGAATATCAAACGGAGTCGAAATGGAATGAAATCAACTGGAGAAGTTATTTTTGGAACGAAAGCCACCGGATAGACTTGGACTCCATGTCAGGAGATATGGGAGGTGCTCACGAGGGTGGGGCACCCCCCCCTAGGGCGCGCCCCCTGCCTCGTGGGGCCCCCGTAGCTCCTCCGACATACCCCCTTCACCCATATATACCTACGTATCATAAAACTTCCAGAACAGACAATAGATCGGGAGTTCCGCTGCCAGAAGCCTCCGTAGCCACCAAAAACCAATCTAGACCCATTCCGGCACCCTACCGGAGGGGGCAATCCTTCTCCGGTGGCCATCTTCATCATCCCAGTGCTCTCCATGACGAGGAGGGAGTAGTTCTCCCTCGGGGCTGAGGGTATGTACCAGTAGCTATGTGTTTGATCTCTCTCTCTCTCTCTCTCTCGTGTTCTTGAGGTGATATGATCTTGATGTGTCGCGAGCTTTGTTATTATAGTTGGATCCTATGATGTTTTCTCCCCCCCCCCTCTACTCTCTTGTAATGAATTGAGTTTCCCCTTTGAAGTTATCTTATCGGATTGAGTCTTTAAAGATTTGAGAACACTTGATGTATGTCTTGTCATGGATATCTGTGGTGACAATGGGATATCACGTGATTCACTTGATGTATGTTTTGGTGACCAACTTGCGGGTTCCGCCCATGAACCTATGCGTAGGGGTTGGCACACGTTTTCGTCGTGATTCTCCGATAGAAACTTTGGGGCACTCTTTGAGGTTCTATGTGTTGGTTGAATAGATGAATCTGAGATTGTGTGATGCATATTGTATAATCATGCCCATGGATACTTGAGGAGACATTGGAGTATCTAGGTGACATTAGGGTTTTGGTTGATTTGTGTCTTAAGGTGTTATTCTAGTACGAACTCTAGGGCTGTTTGTGACACTTATAGGAATAGCCCAACGGATTGATTGGAAAGAATAACTTTGAGGTGGTTTCGTACCCTACCATAATCTCTTCGTTCGTTCTCCGCTATTAGTGACTTTGGAGTGACTCTTTGTTGCATGTTGAGGGATAGTTTTATGATCCAATTATGTTAGTATTGTTGAGAGGACTTGCACTAGTGAAAGTATGAACCCTAGGCCTTGTTTCAACGCATTGCAATACCGTTTACACTCACTTTTATCATTAGTTACCTTGCTGTTTTTATAATTTTAGATTACAAATACCTTTATCTACCATCCATATACCACCTGTATCACCATCTCTTCGCCGAACTAGTGCACCTATACAATTTACCATTGTATTGGGTGTGTTGGGGACACAAGAGACTCTTTGTTATTTGGTTGCAGGGTTGCTTGAGAGAGACCATCTTCATCCTACGCCTCCTACGGATTGATAAACCTTAGGCCATCCACTTGAGGGAAATTTGCTACTGTCCTACAAACCTCTGCACTTGGAGGCCCAACAACGTCTACAAGAAGAAGGTTGTGTAGTAGACATCAGTGGCCCGGCAAGGGTCTCGCCGTGGCGTGTTGTCGTCCCCGGCAAGGACCTTGCCGGGGGTCTGGTGGCCTTCCTTGGCAGGGATCTTGCCGAGAATCATCGTCTTCTAATCTGATCTTGAATGTGTCTTCACAAAGATCTACATGCCACCACAGGGGTGCCTTCCCGAGCCCTGGCCCCACGCTGATGATGGCACTGGGGGCCGTGGGCTCAAGGGTGGCTCGCTCTGTTGGTGTGGGGCGAGCTGTCTCGGCAAGAGTCTTGCCGGGGCCGCTGATGCCACCCGGCAAGGGTCTTGCCGGGGGAACTTGCTTCGTCCCTCTGCTCTTTGTGTTCTTGGCCTTGGCGTTGCTTTGTTTGTCTTGGGCTTCGATCTTACCTTGGCTCACCTCCCTCGTTCTGCTTCGTGTGGCCGTGGGCGCGGCTTTGACTGCCCGTGCACAGGAAAAGGGGTACAAAGATGTGCCCCTATTTTTGTACACCGATAGCGCCGCCTCTGGTATCCGTCAACCTTGGTACACCGCTGAACCAACCTCTTCTGTAGAATGAGCTGCCTTTGCTCAGGACGCCACGAGTGGCGGCCATGGAATCTCCATGCATCGACGTGCATGCTTGCATGGGTGCAACTATAGCTGCATGTGTACGTACTGATACTTGCATGGATGCTTCAGCCAACAAGAACCCACCCGCACCCGTGGGGTTGCATGGCTCTGTGCAACCGATGCTACAGGAGGCCACTGTCGCCGAGCTAGGCTCGTCAACAACTACCGGCGATGGACGCCCAGTACAGCCCATGACTGCTCAGGCAAAGGTTCTGCAATCACCTGCGTCGTCACCCTCACTACAAAGCACGCCGAGCTGTCATCTGGCTGCTACAGTGACACTTGGTCTAGCCACGGGGCGCAACATGGTGCTATCCTCGTCACCCGTTGCTGACGTTCTAATGGAGCCAGGAGCTGCTGCACCGTTGGGACCGCCTCCGTCTTCTCCAACGCTGCAGCCAATGCTCCATTCTACTCCAACCAAGATGACGGATACTCCGTTACGACGCAGTGGCCGTCACTTCACCTCTGCTGACGGGTCCTCGGCCATTGATGAGTGCTCCCTCTCCAAGGCGATGCGGCGTCAGGCGGAGCGTAACCTCGACCCTCCTATAGGTACACCTTGCAATAAATCATTTCTATCTTTTTCTGATTCTCGTATTTCCTCTAGTTTAAATAACGTTGGAATTAAAATTGGAAAAATGATAATGATGTGTGCATTTCGGTGGGGGTGCTTAAACACATGGAGATAAACCGATTAAAGGTTTCTCCAAAGTGTTCGAGCCCCTTACCATACCCCGAAACCGAGGAGGAGGAACCGGCTGCTGCTTATGACGGTCCGCTTCTCTCCCACTTGGTTGGTGCAGCAACAGAGGTCGGATTAGATGACGCATGACTTGGGTCCATGTTTTGTGACTTCACTGCGTCCTCGCGTAAATCAAAATCCCACTCCTCAAAAAACAAACAAAAACCGCCCAAGAAGGCTATGGTATCCACCCTGACCCGAGTTTCCACATGAGAGGCATGTTTTGGAATAGCAGAGGTCTTTCAGACTTGACTAAACATAAACACGTCGGTGACTGTGTGCGTGACCATGGGTTAGATTTTGTGGCAATTTCTGATGCTGGTAAATGTGACTTTCGTGCACATGTCTTTGATCACCTATCAGGTGGTTTGGAATATACATGGCATTGCTTACCACCACGTGGAAGGTCCGGAGGAATCTTAATTGGGATACAAACTGAAAGTGCTAGTGATCGACTAGAGGGGGGGTGAATAGGTGATTTTTATGAAAGTCTTCAAAACATGTAAGTTTCGAAGACAAACGATAGAAATAAACCTATTACCATGCAGCGGAAGGTAGACTACACTAGGCAAACCATAGTCACGTATTCAATGAAGTGAAAGCACAATGACTAATAGCAGCTAGGCAGTAAGGATCAGGTAGGAAGATATTGAGAAGCCAATCGGTACACGTAATCACTTAGTGAAGTCGAATGGTGATGCTATCGTACAATGACTTCACAAGAACCAACAGTAAGTAAAGGGAAGGGAAGGATGAAACCAGTGACTCGTTGAAGACAATGATTTGTTGGACCAGTTCCAGTTGCTGTGACAACTGTATGTCTGGTTAGGGAGGCTGAGATTCAACTCAGAAGACCTCGTCTTCACCTTATTCCCCTTGAGCTAAGGACACCCAGTCCTCGCCCAATCACTCTGGTAAGTCTTCAAGGTAGACTTCCAAACCTTCATAGACTTTGTTCACCGGCGATCCACAATGACTCTTGGATGCTTAGAACGCGGCCCCTAACCGGCTGGAGGATCCACAATCCTCAAGTGTAATAAGTCTTCAAATCACACAGACAAGAAGACTTAAGTGATGCCTAACACTCTTTGGCTCTGGGTGGTTAGGGCTTTATCCTCTCAAGGAATTCTCTCTCAAAGGCTTCGAGGTGGGTTGCTCTCAAATGACAAAAGCCGTACTTTAACTCTGAGCAGCCAACCGTTTATGGTTGTAGGGGGTGGGCTATGTATAGCCACTAGGCAACCCGACCTGATTTGTCCGAAATGACCCTGGGTCACTAAGGAACTGAAACGTGTTCCAACGATCAGATTTCAAACACACACGGCAACTTTACTTGGGCTACAAGCAAAGCTGACTTGTCCGACTCTGAACAAGATTCGCTCTCATAGTCTTCACTCGAAGACATAGGATTTTGGTTAAGCATCACTTCAGTCATTCTGACTGGTTCTCTTGGACCCCACTTAACAGTACGGTGGTTCCTATAACTCAATCAAAGAAGAAAAAGAACTACGAAAGATCTAAGTCTTCGCGCTCCATAGTCTTCATGTGATGTCTTCTCTTGTCATAGTCTTCAATGTGAATGTCTTCACATACCACCTTTGACTTCAATGTCTTCATACATTTTTAGGGGTCATCTCTGGTAGGAAAACCGAATCAATGAGGGACTTCTACCTGTGTTATCCTGCAGTTCTCACAAACACAATAGTCCCTCAACTAGGTTTGTCGTCAATACTCCAAAACCAACTAGGGGTGGCACTAGATGCACTTACAATCTCCCCCTTTTTGGTGATTGATGACAAACTAGTTGAAGTTTTCAATGGGGAATATAATATGTGAAATTGTAAAGGATAAGGAATTGTCTTCATAAGATGCAAGGGCTCCCCCTGAAGATATGCGCATATAAGTAATTTGCTTTTGGAATGCAAATGCACATGGCAGGTTGTACTTGTGGAGATCCTCTTCAACTTATGATGACAATTCATCATGCATGAAAAGTATGTGAAGATAATGACATGCATAATGAAAAATGGACGTCTGCAAAATGATCTAAGTGCGGAATTTATCGTCACACATGCGGAATTTATCATCGCATCACAGAATACCAAATAAGTAGCAGACGACCATCGAGTTTAAGTGTTACAACTCAAAGAACCAAATGTATCAAAATGAGAGTTGTAAACACTAGGCAAAACATAAAATAACCGCCCATATGGACCCGCTTGAAGACTATCAAACTCATATAATTCTCCCCCTTTTGTCAGTAAGGACCAAGAAGGTTCGAAGACATAGAGCATCTACTCGTTCCCATGAGGAGTAGATGAAGCAGCAAGGTCGTCAGTGGTGTTCGGCGGTGCAGAAGAACTCGGAGCAGTGTCGATGCATGCAGAAGTAGGGGGCGGTGAAGTGGCATCATCTTCGTCCTCGATCACTCTGGCATTCACAGTTGCCGTAGAGGAAGAGAACTCAGAGTCTTCAAGAGATGGAGTTCATCGCAGCACAGTCCTTCGGGGAGGTGTGGAGTCAAACTTGAAACGTTCAGAGAAACCATCCTCTTGAAGATCATCCTCAGAACACATAAGCGTCAACCCTTTCCATGTACGCTGACAGGTTTCATGGGCAATAAAGGCATTCTTGGTGGCAAGATTTCGAATGCAGTTGACATCCACCAAGAGGCTTTGCATTTGGCGCTTCAGCCAGTCATGATGCCTATCCTGTTTCTGATGAAGAGCTACAAGAAGCTCTCGGTCATTGAGAACACGAGATCGCTTCTTGGGCCGTTGGGCAATGGTGCTTTCAGTGGCTTCAGTGAGGGCACGATGAGGTGCACGTGTAGTACCAGCCAGAGGATAAACACGAGTGACTGCTTCAACTCCTTCAATGTTCTGAGAGAAACTTTGATGCTCAGCATTTTGAAGACTAAGAGGCTCCTTGGCAGGCTCTGGATAAATGGCTTCAACGGACATATCCACGTCAGGCAGAAAGATCCGATGATTGCGAGCAGATGGCTGATATGAGATAGCTGAGTGGAGTTTGATCAGCCGCATTATCCATGGAGCGTAGAACTTCAAGCCAAAAAGATCAGATCCTGATGCAGCAAGTTGGCGGATGAAGAAGTCTTGTGCGTTGAAGCATTTGCCGTGAAGAATATAGAAGACCAAAGTCTTCATTGCACCTTCCAGCTTTGCATGTGGAGAATGTCCTTTGATAGGCCAGAGAGTTCGCCTTATAATGTGATAGATAGTCCGTGGCAGATACTCAAGGTCTTCAATAAAGAACTCCTTAGGATATGCAGCATCTGGAGGCAAAGGCTTCATCATACTGAGCATCTGACTCATGTTCGGTTCAGGCTTCTGAAAGATGCTCTCGATAGCTTCACTGTGAAGCTGACAGCCAGGTTCATAGAGATCTCCAGGAGTGGGTAGACCAGTGAGCTCAATGATATCAAAGGCTTTGGCTTCGTGATGAACATTTCCAGTCATCCACTCAAGGACCCAAGTCTTTGGATCTCTGTTGTAGCCTCGTATGTGAAGAGTGGCATAAAATTGGAGCAGCAACTCTTCGTTCCAGTGCTCTTGGTCGGTGACGAAAGGCAACAATCCAGCCTCTTTGAAGCAATCCAAAGCTTCTTCCAAGCAGGGCAGACCAGTTATTGCTTCGATGTCAAGACGCATATGAGGGAAGATGCGACCTTGATTGTACAGAATGCATGAGTAATAACTTCGTTGCGGATAGCTCCAGAACCGATCAGAAGATATTCTTTCCCTTGAGTAGGGGTTCTTGGAGCTATTGAAGAAGGTGTTGTCTGCTTTGAAGCCGTTGACATTAAAGGATCCAGGTGCTGATGCAAGACCTGGAAACCTGGGCAATCTTGGCATTGGCTTCTGTACCTGAGGCCTGTGCTCAACATGATAATCAAACTGAGGACCAGCAGAAGGTGCAGGAACAGGAGCAGTGGCAGAGGCGTTGGGATGCACAACATAGGCTTCAGGAGCAGTTGCATCAATGGCTTCATTGACTTCTGGCATTGGTGCAGGCTCTACATTTGCTTCAGCCATGACAACGTCATTGGCTTCATTTGTGTTGGTGGTGGCAGCCTCAAGATTTTCTACCTCCACTTGATGAGCTGGAGGGTCGGGCACAGACACGTTCTCCTCGAGAACAGCTTCTTCAGTAGTTGGGGGAGTAGGGACATGTTCTTCTTCTTGGGTGTCGTCGGTTGATGCAGCCGGAATGTCTTCAGCAGCTTTAGCCTCAGACTTAGAGACATTCACAGTAGGAGTGGCATCTGGAAACACTTGACGTGCAACAGATTGGTGGGGCACTTCTCCTTCTGGAACGCTCGAAAGAGGGACTTGAGACCTTGGTCCTTTGCGAAGCCTGCGTAACGCTGTCGACGCCTTTGGAGATGTTGTTGGCTGGACCTCAAAGTCATCTTCTTCTTCTTGCCGGGGTGGTGTGACTTGTTGTTGTGGGTGATCAGCCCATGATGCATCCTGAGCAATTGGCGTCAGAGGACGACCAATGCTGATGAGTTCGCTGTGAGTAAGCACAGGCGATGATACCTGTTGGTGCTCGATCTGAGGAAGAACTACATCATCTTCAACATTGTCATGGTGACCAATGTCTTCAGCAGCGGTGGGATCAACTGCTGGAATGTCTTCAGCTGTATGAGCCTCTGTGGAAGCAGGCTCATGGACAATCTGTTGGCGCTCTTGGTGTGTAGATGCAGGGCGAACCATTGAGATAGGTTCAACAGCTAAGGGCTCTGTGGGAGCAGCCCGTTCCTTCTTGGTCTTCCGCTTCTTCTTCGAGGGAACAACATCAGAGGCTTCAGGATGTTTCCTCTTTCTGGCTTCAGCCTCAGCAGTCC
Source organism: Triticum urartu (assembly GCF_003073215.2). Lineage (NCBI taxonomy): Eukaryota > Viridiplantae > Streptophyta > Magnoliopsida > Poales > Poaceae > Triticum > Triticum urartu. Next base: position 303,761,418 of record NC_053028.1, read on the forward strand.
TCATCTTCTTTAGTTCTGAAGCGGTTGACCTGACCTTTGGCTTTGAGCCAGTCATGCTGGCTGGGAAGACAATGGGATGTGCTTCCTGCCTTGGTGCGTCGGGTGCGGCCACAGCGGGCTTCTTTTTCTTCTTTGCAGCCATCCTGGGATCGATGCCAGGACAACCAAGGGCCTTGCCCTTATCAGCTTCATTGTAGGCTTGCACACACTTGTCAGCCAGGCTCTTCATGCGCTCACGAGAACCTTGAGCTTCTTCACGCTTCTTGAGAAAGGCTTCTTTGAGCTCGTGCAGCATGATCTTGAAGTTCTTGACCTCTTGCACACTGAGCTTGGCCATATGCTTCTTAAATTGAGCTTTCTCAAAGTCGATCTTTTGCTTCAGTTCAACGATGTGCTGGGCTATAGCTAGCTCTGAAGCAATGGCGCCATGGAAGGCAACACTGAGGCCAATCGGAAGTTGCAAATCTTCAAAGCTGAGGTTGGACGTGTCAAACCACTCATCAATGAAGTTATGGATGATTGCCACATCAAAGACAGGAAAATCATTGAAGATTTCTGCTTCTTCTTTGCTCTTGATCAGTTGCTCAAGAGCGTCATCTGCTAGATCTTCATCGCTGGACTGATCAATGGCATCATTGCGCAGAATAGCAGCAGCAGTCAGTTCTTGGTTGGTGTGTTGCGGAGGCATCTTCACTTTCGAGGGCTTGGAGATGCGTGACAAATCTTCAGACTGCACACTGTCTTCAGGAGGTGCAGTAGCCAGTGGCTTCGCCCGTGATATTTTTGGTGCTGAGGTAGGCTTTGAAGCTTTAGGCTGCTTCAGTTTCTTTGGCTTCGGCAGTGCAGGCGCTTCATCAGATTCAGCGCCATCTGCAGGCTCATCCATGGCTGTCCCTTGAACCATGATATGAGTGATGAGACCGTCCAGGTTGTAGAAGGGCCCAACAAGATTGGGTTCAGCTTCGCAGGTGCCATCGGCACGGGGAGCAGAGGGACCAGAGTTGAAGTCTAGTCCCAAAGACTTCTTGTTCTGCTTCGCCGAATTCTGGGCAAACTGGAAGTTGCGCTTGAACAGATTGTTGTCGCGACACCATAGCAATGACGATGGGTCAGCATCCGCAGGCTGTGGTCCACGGACCATGCAGGGATAGAAGCCTTGTTCAATGGCTTCATCTCTGGACCTGGGTTGAAGATTTCTGTATAGGATGTCTCCCCATGGTCGCTTGATGGCATTCTTCTCAGCATATTCCTTGGTCACAAACCTGTACTTGAACCACTGTTCTGCCCAATATCGTCGAATCCATTGGATTCGTGTCTTGCGCTGATTGTAATCCTCTTCTGGATCTGTCTTGTACAGCTCTGAGAGGTCATCGGGCAGATCTCTTGATGTTTCACCTCGACGCTTTCTGCCACCCTTCCTTGCTGATTTCTCTGCAGCCATGAACTTTAAACTGAATGGCTTCAATACGTTCAAAGGCTTCAAAGGCTTTCGCTTGCTGGACAAACAGGAACTGGCTTCGGGAGAATTTATATGATGTTGTAAGAATTCTGCAAATGAATGCAGACTATGAGAACCAAGGAATTCTCCCACGGACATGTACCTGTGATAGCATTAAGGTGCGAGGGAAGGGGAAGAGGTCATATGCATTCTCAGAAGATTTTGAAGATAAATCAGTTTAGAAGACATTGACCTCATCGTGCGAAGACATTCACTCATAGATAAGGAGTTGGTTCCAGATTTGTACGAATCCACGGATCAGTACAAGTGAGGAATCTAACTACTTTGTGAAGCATAAGTGAACATCCTGGGCATATTATGAGATGCAGTATGAAATAGATCCAACTTGTGTGAACAGAAACTGCTTGTGGTAGAAAGTGACGAATCTATAGATCAAAGGGGCCGTAAAAAGGAAGTTTTATTTACCACACGAAGAACTGCTAGACGGAGTGGAAGAGGAGGCCGAGAAGTTCGATCGTCCATGCCCTAACTTGGCGACGGAGGACACCTACGGTGGCGGCGGAGAAGACGATGTCCGCGGCTGGCGTGAAGACAGCGTCGGAGAGGTCGCGGCAGCTAAGCGCTTCGTCGCCGGCGTCGTCGAGGGCTAGCGGTGGCGCTAGGATTTGAGCGAGAGTGGAAGAAAGGATAACGACTGTGGTGAGGCGTGTATTTATAGGGACAGGGACGAGATAGTGTTATTACACAGGTGCCCCTGGCGCTTCACATCTGAAGGACACGTGGCCATCATGCAACATATCGGAGGTTGTTCCACGTTCCCACGCACGCCTGGATTGTTGGGTGGTCGTTCCTACTTCTCCGGGTTTCATGTGAAGGAATTAGCATTGAAAACGGACTTAATGTTTGTCTCTGTATCTTCTGGTGACAAGGACGCAGAGAAGACATTCGACAGTTTCAAGAGAATGCATATGATTTGGAGAGATAGAGTTTGAGATAGAAAGCATAGAGAGGTTAGGGTCCAATCACATTCACTTAGTTCAAAAGATTCAACAAGAAGACATAGCTATAAGTGAATGCTGTAGAGGACAGAAAACTAGTATATATATGTGAAAAAGACAATCAAACCAACATAGTGAAGATAATCATGAGGACAAGTTGAGAATGAAGACAAACAAAATGTGAAGACATAGCAAATGTAACGCCATGGGTAAAACACTTCAAACAGAAGAATTTGGTGGTGGCGTTACCCACCGTATAGGAAGTATTAGACCCAGACACGGCGCACAATTATCGTGGCACTCCGAAGTCAAATTCCACATTAATGTATTCACACTTGGAATGTATGTCTTCATTGATTGAAGATATACTTTACTTCATGTGTTGCACATCTAAGTCATCAATATGCATAAGTGTTAGGATGTGTGCCTGATCACAGGACATTTGAGGATTCCAAGATATTTAGCTCACACCGTAACTTGCAAAATCTCTTCTCATCCAAGGGCTTGGTGAAGATATCTGTCAATTGCTCTTCAGTGTTGACGTGTATGATATCAATATCTTCCTTCACAACATGATCTCTGAGAAAGTGATGACGAATTTCAATGTGCTTTGTCTTCGAGTGCTGAATTGGGTTGTTGGCAATCTTGATGGCGCTTTCGTTGTCCCAGTAGAGTGGCACTTGCTTCAGATGAATGCCATAGTCTTTGAGTGTTTGCTTCATCCACAGAAGCTGAGCGCAGCAAGATCCAGCAGCAATGTATTCAGATTCAGAAGTGGAGAGAGATACACAGTTCTGCTTCTTTGAAGACCAACATACAAGTGATCGTCCCAGAAAATGACATGTGCCTGATGTAGACTTGTGATCCACCTTGTCACCAGCATAATCAGCATCTGAGAATCCAACCAGATCAAACTCTGAGCCCTTTGGATACCATAATCCTAGAGTTGGGGTGTAAGCCAAATATCGAAGAATTCGCTTCGCAGCTAAGTGATGCGATTCCTTTGGTGCCGCTTGGAATCGAGCACACATGCAAACACTAAGCATAATATCTGGCCTAGGATAAAGTAAAGAACCAATCATGGAGCGGTATACCTTTTGATCGAACTCTTTACCATTGTCGTCGGGACCCAGATGATGTTTGGCTGGCATTGGCGTCGTAAAGCCTCTGCAGTCTTGCATACCAAACTTCTTCAGGTAATCTTTGAGATACTTCTCTTGAGATATAAAGATGCCGTTGCGTTGCTGACGTATTTGAAGACCAAGGAAGAACTTTAGCTCACCCATCATGGACATCTGATATTGCTCTTGCATCATATATCCAAACTCTTCACTGTATTTCTGATTGGTGCAGCCGAAGATAATGTCATCCACATATATTTGGCACACAAACAGTTCACCATCATATGTCTTCGTGAAGAGAGTGGGGTCGAGGGAACCAGATTTGAAGCCTTTGCTCTTCAGGAAGTCTTTGAGTGTGTCATACCAAGCCCGAGGGGCTTGTTTGAGGCCATACAGTGCCTTGTTGAGCTTGTACACCATGTCAGGATGTTTTGGATCTTCAAAGCCAGGAGGTTGTGCAACATACACTTCTTCTTCAATCTTGCCATTAAGAAAAGCGCTCTTCACATCCATTTGATATAGAAGTATGTTATGATGATTTGCATAGGCCAGCAGTATGCGTATGGCTTCAAGTCTAGCCACAGGAGCAAATGTTTCATCGAAGTCAATCCCTTCAACTTGAGTGTATCCTTGAGCAACGAGATGAGATTTGTTTCTGACAACTTGACTATGCTCATCTTGCTTGTTGCGATATATCCATTTGGTGCCTATTATATTGTGCTTCCGAGGATCGGGACGCTTAACCAATTCCCATACATTATTCAGCTCAAACTGTTGAAGCTCTTCTTGCATAGCTTGAATCCATTCAGGTTCCATGAAGGCTTCTTCAACTTTCTTGGGTTCAGTTATTGAGACGAATGCGAAGTTCCCACAGAAATTTGCTAGCTGTGTTGCCCTTGAACGAGTGAGTGGACCTGGTGCATTGATGCTATCAATTATTCTCTCAATCTGCACTTCATTTGCAACACGAGGATGTACAGGACGAAGATTTTGCTCTTGCTGATCATTGTCATTGTTAGAGGGATTGTCTTCAGGCTGAGCATTGTTTTCAGGTTGATCAGGTGCAGAGATGATAAGTTCCTCTTCAGGTTGAGCTTCAAAAGGTATGATTTCTCCAGTTCCCATAAGTTTGATTGATTCACTAGATGGAACTTCATCTAGCACATTTGGCAGGTGCTCTCTTTGTGAGCCGTTAGTCTCATCGAACCGCACATCCACTGTTTCAACCGCTTTATAATGAAAGAGATTGAAGACTCTGTAGGAGTGCGAATCCTTTCCATATCCAAGCATAAAACCCTCATGTGCTTTTGGTGCAAATTTTGAAGTGTGATGTGGATCCTTGATCCAGCACCTGGCGCCAAATACTCTGAAGTAACTGACATTTGGCTTCTTGCCAGTAAGGAGCGCATAGGATGTCTTGTTCAGAAGCTTGTGAAGATAAACACAGTTGATGATATGGCATGCAGTGTCAATGGCTTCAGGCCAGAATTTTCTTGGAGGCTTGCATTCATCAAGCATCGTCCGAGCCATCTCAATAAGTGTTCTGTTCTTGCGTTCGACGACGTCATTCTGCTGTGGCATGTACGGAGCTGAGAATTCATGTGTGATGCCCAAAGTATCAAGATATGTATCTAGGCCAGTGTTCTTGAATTCAGTGCCATTGTCACTACTGATGTGCTTTATCTTGGCGCCATGGTTGTTCATTGCTCGATTGGCGAAGCGTCTGAAGACATCCTGCACTTCAGTCTTGTAAAGGATTATATGCACCCAAGTATATCTTGAATAATCATCAACAATGACAAAGCCATAGAGACAAGCAGTAGTAGTAAGAGTTGAGTAATGAGTGGGACCGAAGAGATCCATGTGTAGCAGTTCGAAGGGTTGAGTCGTTGTCATGATTGTCTTCGAGGGATGCTTGGCCCTCGTCATCTTTCCTGTTTCACAGGCACCGCATAAGTGATCCTTCTTGAACTTGACGCCCTCGATGCCTATGACATGCTTCTTCCTTGCAAGGGTGTGGAGGTTCCTCATGCCAGCATGCCCTAGCCTTCGATGCCAGAGCCAGCATTCATAAGCTTTTGCTAGAAGACATACTGCAAGTTGTGGTCCTGCTGAGAAATCTACCACGTACAAATCATCTTTCCGATACCCTTCAAACACTAGAGACTTGTCAGATTCCATTAGTACAAGGCAACGATATTTTCCAAACATCACAATCATGTTTAAATCGCAAAGCATTGAGACAGACATTAAGTTGAAACCAAGGGATTCAACAAGCATGACTTTATCCATGTGTTGATCCCTTGAGATTGCAACTCTACCTAGACCCAATACCTTGCTTTTACCAGTGTCAGCAAATGTGATGTGACTTTTGTTAGATGGACGTAAAGTTGAGTCCATGAGAAGGCTTCGCTTGCCAGTCATGTGATTTGTACACCCACTATCAATGATCCATTCTGAAGCAGCTGGTGTCGTACCCTACAGTGCAGTTAGGGGGATAGGCTTCACGAAGAGAGTTGTGAAGCAAAAACATTTGACGAACCAGTGGATTATTAAAGCTTAGATCAAGATTAGGACTGATAGGGAAAGTTGCAAGCGATTCAGAAACAAAGTACATAATAAGACCATTTGGGCATTTGATCTTGCGCCCTGCAAGATGTTTAAGGTCCCCAGCAATAGTGTCAGGCGATTTTGGTTTTCGGCTGGAGACCTTTCCCTGCAAAAGAGAGTTAAGATTTCTTAGCCACCCACATCTTCAGGGGTGGCTTCGAAGAAATAAGTCTGAGTGCAGCATATGAGAACTTTGGCTTTGGAGCCCTAGCAAAAAGTCTTGCAGGTGGACAATAGTACTCATAAGAATAAGCAGAATAGTTCTTGGTCTTATGAACATGGCGGTTTGATGGACCGCGCTCATATTCATAGGCCTGAGTATGGCTTCCCTGCAAAACATTTGCATTAGTGTGACTTAGGTGAGTCCTCTGTCTGTATGAAGCCTTTGGACCTTATGAAGCCTGTGGTCTGGGGTTTGTCTTCTTCACTTGTGGTGTCATGATGACATTCACAGGGAGATTCTCCAAACACCTTTTTGGCACCCAGATCTTCTTCATAGGCGGTCCATTCCTGCAGTTAGTACCAATATACCTGGCAAACACTTCACCATTCTGATTCTTAAACAGTTTATAGTTTGCATCAAAGGATTCATCAATAACAATGGGGTTAGCACAAGTGAAGCCAGATAGGGTGGATGGATCTGCTGAAGGTTCCTTTGCAGCAACCCATGTGGTTTTGGGGTACTGCTCAGGTTTCCAGTAAGAGCCATCAGCATTCATTTTCCTTTTGAACCCAACACCCACTTTCCTAGGGTTTCGGTTCAGGATCTGCCTTTTGAGGACATCACATAGTGTCTGATGCCCTTTGAGACTTTTGTACATCCCTGTTTCAAGCAGTGTCTTCAACCTAGCATTCTCATCAGCAATAGCAGTGGTATCCTCAGCAGAGGGGTTAGTTACCACATCAACAGTTGAAGATATTGCAACAGTAGCAGCAGTAGAACATTCAGCAACAGAAGTAGCGTTATCACGCTCAATGCATTTAAGACATGGTGGTTCAAATCCTTCCTGAGCTGAACTGATCTGTTTGGCGCGAAGTGACTCGGTTTCCTTTTGAAGATCTTCATGAGCCGCTCTCAATTTCTCAAGATCTTGCTTCCTTTGAAGATAATCATAGGAAAGCCTTTCATGAGTTGTTGAGAGCATTTCATGACGACTTTCAAGTTCCTCATACTTAACGTGAAGATTTTTTATGTCTTCAATTAAGGACTGAGATCGAGTCATTTCAGCGTCTAACAGATCATCGCTTTTGTCTAACAGTTTTTGAATGTGTTCCATAGCTTTCTTTTGTTCAGTTGCAATTTTAGCAAGTGTTTTGTAGCTGGGTTTGGAACCACAATCAGAGTCATCGTCACTAGATGTTTGATAGTGAGTAGTGCGTGTGTTTACCTTGGCACCGCGTGCCATGAAGCAGTAGGAAGGAGCGAAGTAGTCTTTGTCATTTGCATCGGTGTCGGTGATGAAGTCATTGTCTTCAGTGTTGAAGATGGACTTGACAACGTATGCTGTAGCCAGACTTGCAACGCTAGAATCGGACTCCTCCTTAGATTCCACCTCCACCTCCTCAGAAGTGGACTCCTCCTCAGAGTCCATTTCCTTGCCAACAAACGCATGTGCCTTGCCAGATGAGCTCTTCTTGTGTGATGAAGACTTGGAGGAAGACTTGGAAGAAGATTTTGAGTATTTCTTCTTCTTCTTGTCGTCAGAGTCATACTCCTTGCTCTTCTTCTTCTTCTTCTTCTTGTTCTCATTGTCCCACTGTGGACACTCAGAGATGTAGTGGCCAGGTTTCTTGCACTTGTGACATGTTCTCTTCTTGTAGTCATGAGAAGAAACTTCATCATTCCTTGAGCTTGATCGTGAAGACTTTCTGAGGCCTTTCTTCTTGGTGAAATTTTGGAACTTCTTCACAAGCATAGCAAGCTCCCTTCCAATGTCTTCAGGATCATCAAAACTGCTGTCGGATTCTTCTTCAGATGAGGAGACAACCTTTGCCTTCAAGGTACGAGTTCACCCATAGTTGGGACCGTAGATGTCTCTTTTCTCAGAAAGCTGAAATTCGTGTGTGTTGAGCCTCTCAAGTATGTCAGACGGATCGAGTGTCTTGAAATCAGGACATTCTTGAATCATCAGGGCTAGGGTGTCAAACGAACTGTCAAGTGATATCAGGAGTGTCTTGACGACTTCATGCTTGGTGATCTCAGTAGCGCCGAGGGCTTGAAGCTCATTTGTGATGTCAGTGAGTCGATCAAACGTGAGCTGGACATTCTCATTGTCATTTCTCTTGAAGCGGTTGAAGAGGTTGCGAAGGACACTGATTCTCTGATCTCTCTAGGTTGAGACGCCTTCGTTGACCTTGGATAGCCAGTCCCAGACAAGCTTAGATGTTTCCAAAGCACTCACATGGCCATACTGTCCTTTGGTCAGATGACCACAGATGATATTCTTGGCAGTAGAGTCCAGTTGAACGAACTTATTGACATCAGCGGCAGTGACACCTTCTCCAGCCTTGGGAACACCGTTCTTGACGACATACCATAGGTCGACATCAATGGCTTCAAGATGCATGCGCATCTTATTCTTCCAGTAGGGATATTCAGTTCCATCAAAGACGGGGCACGCAGCGGAGACTTTAATTATCCCTGCAGTCGACATAGCTAAAACTCCAGGTGGATAAACCGAATCACACAGAATAAGGGAGTACCTTGCTCTGATACCAATTGAAAGTGCTAGTGATCGACTAGAGGGGGGTGAATAGGCGATTTTTATGAAAGTCTTCAAAACATGTAAGTTTCGAAGACAAACGATAGAAATAAACCTATTACCATGCAGCGGAAGGTAGACTACACTAGGAAAACCATAGTCACGTATTCAATGAAGTGAAAGCACAATGACTAATAGCAGCTAGGCAGTAAGGATCAGGTAGGAAGATATTGAGAAGCCAATCGGTACACGTAATCACTTAGTGAAGTCTAATGGTGATGCTATCGTACAATGACTTCACAAGAACCAACAGTAAGTAAAGGGAAGGGAAGGATGAAACCACTGACTCGTTGAAGACAATGATTTGTTGGACCAGTTCCAGTTGCTGTGACAACTGTACGTCTGGTTAGGGAGGCTGAGATTCAACTCAGAAGACCTCGTCTTCACCTTATTCCCCTTGAGCTAAGGACACCCAGTCCTCGCCCAATCACTCTGGTAAGTCTTCAAGGTAGACTTCCAAACCTTCACAGACTTCATTCATCGACGGTCCACAGTGACTCTTGGATGCTCAGAACGCGACGCCTAACCGGCTGGAGGATCCATAGTCCTCAAGTGTAATAAGTCTTCAAATCACACAGACAAGAAGACTTAAGTGATGCCTAACACTCTTTGGCTCTGGGTGGTTAGGGTTTTATCCTCTCAAGGAATTCTCTCTCAAAGGCTTCAAGGTGGGTTGCTCTCAAACGACAAAAGCCGTACTTTAACTCTGAGCAGCCAACCGTTTATGGTTGTAGGGGGTGGGCTATTTATAGCCACTAGGCAACCCGATCTGATTTGTCCGAAATGACCCTGGGTCACTAAGGAACTGACACGTGTTCCAACGGTCAGATTTCAAACACACACGGCAACTTTACTTGGGCTACAAGCAAAGATGACTTGTCCGACTCTGAACAAGATTTGCTCTCATAGTCTTCACTCGAAGACATAGGATTTTGGTTAAGCATCACTTCAGTCATTTTGACTGGTTCTCTTGGACCCCACTTAATAGTATGGTGGTTCCTATGACTCAATCAAAGAAGAAAAAGAACTACGAAAGATCTAAGTCTTCGCGCTCCATAGTCTTCATGTGATGTCTTCTCTTGTCATAGTCTTCAATGTGAATGTCTTCACATACCACCTTTGACTTCAATGTCTTCATACATTTTTAGGGGTCATCTCTGGTAGGAAAACCGAATCAATGAGGGACTTCTACCTGTGTTATCCTGCAATTCTCACAAACACATTAGTCCCTCAACTAGGTTTGTCGTCAATACTCCAAAACCAACTAGGGGTGGCACTAGATGCACTTACACAGACCACAACCATGGACTTGTTAGCTTTTTTGGTTGGTGAATTTCACATCAAATTCCACCTACGAAATAGAGCTGACAATTATACATGGAGCCTGGTCGCAGTCTATGGGGCTGCCCAAGATGAGAATAAATCCGCTGTCCTTCGGGAATTGATGAACTTGGCTAAGGATAACCCCCATCCAATGCTTATTGGAGGCGACTTCAATATCCTTAGATACCAGGAAGAGAAAAATAATGATCGTTTTGACACACACTGGCCTTTCTTATTCAACACTGTAATTGATTGTTTGAATCTTCGAGAAGCTAGTATGTCGGGGCGACAGTTCACTTGGGCCAACAACCGTCCGGTGCCGACATACGAGAAACTCGATCGAGTACTCATGGATACCGAATGGGAATTAAAATTCCCTATGGTAACAGTGCATGCCCTAGAGCGTATTGAGTCACTTTCGGACCATGCACCCATCATTCTTGATTCTAACTCTACTAGCTCTCCCACTGTTCGCCGTCCATTCAAATTTGAATTGGGATGGTTTTGCGGATATAGTTAAGAATTTATGGGAGAGGCATGTAGTTGGTCGCACACCGATTCAAATATGGAACTTCAAAATTGGATCCATGAGGCGGTTCCTAACCGGATGGGCCAAACACACAAGTGGTATATATAAAAAAGAAAAGCAACGCCTTTCCACTATTATAGATGACCTCGACAAAATAGCAGAGACTCGCATTTTGTCTCAACACGAGATTGATATGAAAAATCGATCCAATGAGCAGATTGCACGTCTATTGCGAGAAGAGGAAATCAAGTGGTATCGAAGATCAGGTGCCCAATTCATTTTGGAGGGAGAAAACAATACACGATATTTCCAAATGGTCGCCAATGGGCGGCATAGGAAGAAGTGTATTTTTAGCCTCCAACAGGATGAGGGACGGATTGAGGGTCAGGCAGAGCTCAAGCGTTATATAACCAAATACTACAAGTGTCTGTTTGCGGCTCTAGAGGAAGGGAACTTCACTCTAGATGAGACCCGAACAGATGCCATTTCAAAAGTCACAGAAGAAGAGAATGATATCCCGACGGCACCTTACTTTCAAGAGGAGGTGCGAGCTGTGGTGTTCCAAATGGAACATAACAAAGCTCTAGGCCCTGATGGTTTCCCCGTGGAGTTCTATCAGAACTTCTGGGATGTCATCAAGACTGACCTAATGGAGTTGTTCAATTTTTTTCATGCCGGCCAACTAGACCTATCTAGGCTTAATTTTGGCGAGATTGTTTTGTTGCCAAAGACTAAGGAGGCTGAAGAGATTCAATAGTTCAGACCGATCTGCCTCCTTAATGTCAGCTTCAAAATCTTCACCAAAGTTGCGACTAATAGGCTCAACGCGGTCGCCGATCATGTTGTTCAGCCATCCCAAACGGCTTTCATGCAAGGACGAAATATACTCGATGGAATAGTAATCCTTCACGAGACCGTCCATGAGATGCACCGGAAGAACATGAGTGGAGTAGTATTTAAAATTGACTTTGAAAAGGCATACGACAAAGTCAAATGGTCATTTCTCCAACAGACCCTAAGAATGAAAGGTTTCTCAGATAAATGGCGCGACTGGGTCCAAAATTTCGTTACTAGAGGTAGTGTGGCTATAAAAGTCAATGATGATGTAGGTCATTACTTCCAGTCGAAAAAGGGATTACGACAGGGTGACCCAGTGTCTCCAATGTTATTTAACATTGTCACTGACATGTTGGCTACTTTGATCAAACGCGCCAAACAAGACGGTCAAATTGCAGGAGTAGTGCCACATCTTGTGGATGGCGGACTCTCTATCTTGCAATATGCCGATGATACAATTCTTTTTATGGAACACGACCTAGATAAGGCTAAAAATATGAAACTATTGCTTTCAGCTTTTGAGCAAATGTCAGGTCTGAAAATTAACTTCCATAAAAGCGAATTGTTCTGTTTCGGAGAAGCCAAGGAGGCGGCTGCACAATATGCTGACTTGTTCGGTTGTGCACAAGGACAATTCCTAATTAAATATTTGGGAATTCTGATTCATTATCGGCGTCTCACTAATGTGGAGTGGAAACATGTTGAAGAGCGATTGGAGAAACGGTTGAGCAGTTGGAAAGGCAAGTTGCTCTCCGTTGGAGGGCGACTAGTTTTGATCAATTCTATTCTCACAAACATGGTTCTCTACATGCTCTCATTTTTCCAAATTCCCAAAGGGGTTCTGCAAAGACTGGATTACTTCAGATCCAGATTCTTTTGGCAAGGAGATAGTGAAAATAAAAAGTATAGGCTAACCAAATGGAGTGTGGTTTGTCGACCAAAAGACTAGGGAGGTTTAGGTGTTCAGGACCTCCAGGTTAAGAATGATGTCTTGCTTAGTAAATGGCTGTTCAAGCTACTTACCGAGGATGGTGTTTGACAAACCCTGTTGTGTAATAAGTATCTAGGCCAAAAAGCGTTGTCCCAGGAATATTGGAAACCTGGTGACTCACATTTTTGGTCTGGTCTGATGGAGGTAAAGAAACATCTATTCCGCTTTGGATCATTCGCGATAAAGGACGGCTTCAAGATATGTTTTTGGGAGGACATGTGGCTAGAAAACACCACTCTTCAGGAACAGTATCCGGCCTTGTACCGAATTGTACGCGATAAAAATGATACTCTTGCGCATGTGCTCAGCTCCTCCCGGCCGAATGTATCATTTAGGAGGGATTTGATTGGCCTCCGCCTTGCGTCATGGCAACATCTTCTATCCCGTTTGGATTCGGTTAACTTGACACAAGGGAAGGATGTGTTTCGCTAGAATCTCACTACATTTGGGTCCTACACAGTTGACTCTATGTACCGTGCACTCTCGCACTCAGAGGTTCCATTGAATAATAATAAACTAATATGGAAATCAAAGATGCCATTAAAAATAAGATTTTCATGTGGTATCTTCGGAGAGGAGTTGTGCTAACAAAAGACAACCTCGCTCGACGCAACTGGCAAGGAAGTAAGAAGTGTAGCTTTTGTACTCATGACGAGACAATTAAACACCTCTTCTTTCAGTGCAAGTCCGTGCGTTCTATATAGTCAGTCATCCAAATAGCGTCCAATTTGTATCCACCAACAAGTGTTGCCAGTATATATGGTCACTGGCTTGATGGAATACTAAATACTTTTAGTACGCTAATACGGGTGGGAGCGTCTGCCTTATTATGGTCGCTTTGGCTATGTAGAAACGATTGTGTTTTTAATGGCAAAACCTCTTCTTCTATGCAGGTTATTTACCGTTGTACGCACTGGCTTCGTATGTGGTCTACGCTGCAACGAACGGAGTATCAATCGCTGTTCAAGGCGGTATGTATGTGGTTGGAGCAGGTGGCCAGGGAGTTTTTTACCCAACATGGGTGGCAACATAATCTCCGAATCGGTCCACCTCCTCCGTCGACATTGGCATAGTTTTGGACTCATATGGCTTTACTGTTGCCAACTTGTCGTTTTTTATACATACTTTGCTAGACTCTTTGTTAAGGCTATGTGCATCTTACCTATACAGAGGCCGGGTGTCGCTCATTATGCTTTGTATCCACTTGATGCTACATTATGAGTTAATAAAAGCGTCCTTTATCGGAAAAGAGGGTGTGGCAAAGCTTAGCTAATCGATCTCACAAGAAAATGCGCTTCATTCAGAATTTCTTCAAATTTTACGACATCACTTCATGAGCAACAACTCATTAAAGGGGCTTCTGTCTTACATATTAGTGCATGCCAAGATGAGGCACGTCTTTCAATACCAAGACCACATGAATGCCCACAACCATTTTGCAGAAAATCACCACTGCGTTGAGAGCAACATGACTCCAGAAACATTTCTGAAAAGTGACTGGCCTCTGGTGACAACATGATCCAAAGAATATTGGACTGCAATTAGCCTCAAACATAACATGTTGCATTTTACCCCTTCATTACTGGAATTTTCTGTTAGATAGAGTACATGAGCAATCGGTTGAGCTTGTCGGCCAGAACAAAATTTCTGAAGAGACGAACAAGCCTATTGAAGGCCATATACAAGTAAAGCCCCTATGCCAGCGATGCCGATAACCAAACTGACTATCACCGTAAGAGGTGGCAGTGCACCGCCAATGGGCTTCCCAGACTCTACGTCGTATCTCGCGAATCGCTTCTTTGGCGCATTGCACTGGGGACAGCCATACTCATCAGGCTGAAAAAAAAAGTATATGAGAAAATCGGTCATAAGTCATCAGGCTGGCAAACTACAAATGAGCACATAAAGCTGATTGGTGCTAATGGAATTAAGGAAAAATATGTCTGATCTTACCTGTTCTTCAAAAGCCTTGGGTAGAAAGTATATGTATCCACAATCAAGGCAGATGTGTGTTGCTCTAGCCTGGAAAATTGAAGGTATATATTGAGTGAGGCCTATAAGAAGTCACACTGTAGCGACCAGGGACTATTTTGATCTTACCTTCTGTGAATCAGATAACTTCCGGCCAAACCGAGGGGGCGCCGGCCTCTTGGGCAGGCGCTTCACATCAATATCACCACCACCTCTGCCATGGAGCAAAATGAGAATCTTGTAAACTCCACCTTACAGGGAAATTCAGTTTCCTGAAATCCTGATATCTGAACAAAAGCTTCGGAGGCAGAAAATGAGGAGAAGAGGTGCATACCTGCTTACTACAAAGTATACAGAGTCTGGCTTTGCTTGGATGGCTGTCTTGGTGAAACCCAGCTTGTCTGCCGGCCACAATTCATCACCGAAGAAGCTGCTTGTGTAGAGCACTTGGTCGCCTGACTTGAGCCCTGCTCTTGCTGCATTCCCTCCGGACTCCACACCCTACCGTGATTAAATCACAAACCAGTCCGTTCCCTTTTAATCCCAGCTGCTAATTGCAATCCTTGTCGATTAAATTTCTATCTAGTTTAATTCAGTTTAACATTCATCATATTGTTTTTGTTTTTTCTTTCCTTTAAATAGTAAAGTATAAATAAAGTATATAAAAATAAGCAGCTAAATTCGGATCCGATATTTTCTGGAAGAGAAGCCAAGGTGGAGGAAAGGAGAGGAGGGCGGCTGGTAGTACTGACGGTGATGACGACGCCGCCGCCGGACTTCTGGCCAAGGGTGAGGCCGAGCGGCTTGTCGACCTCCACCTCGATGTTCTTGGCCGCGCCGGCGGTCTTGGCATTCACCTGCACCAGCCTTCGCCGCGCGCCGCCCCTGCGCAACCATCTGCTGTCCACCAAGGAAACCCCACGGAAGGCAGTTTTCTTCTGCACCATCACAGACGAGAGCATCAACAAGACAACACAAAGGATGAAAGAAACATCAAGAGGGAGAAAAAAAGAGCACCCACGGCTGGTGATGTTGAGAGGATGGAAGGAAGTGACGAGTGCTGAGCCCTGACGACGGAGCAGTGCTTGGATGAGGCCGACACGGAGGAGAGCGTGGCCGCCATGGTTCTGGGCTGGGAGGATGGCTGGTAGTGGTGTGAAGGAAGATGATGCGCGAAATTTGGATGGAGATGCTGTGGCTAAGACAAGAGTGATGTTTGTGGCCTCAAAATCAGGAGCTCGTGTGGAAACCACAATGAGCATGACACTGACATGAAGAATTCACAGCCAGCCGAGCAACGCTACACGCACGGGCTTTTTTTTTTACGGGAACAACGGACTGGCTTGATTGCCATGCTTTGATCGGGTAGTTGAGGGGCCCACCCCCACTCAAAATCAGAGAGGAAGAGAAGATTAGTTTGAAATACGCCCGTAAAACCCACTAACCAGTCCGTGCATTTAGAATTTTCGCAGCCAGCCATCCGGTTTTGTTTTTGACCTCCGTTACTTGCTGATGATTAACAAATATCACGATGACTTGCTTCCTATTGTTAGCGTATATAGTTTGAGAAGAGTTAGAATTATGACATTGGTGTTAGAAATTAATACCACACTGTCAAATACACCCTCTGTTTACTAGCGTATGACGTTTTGATAGTTTAAATTGAACGGTCAAAATGTCCCGTATTAATGAACATAAGTAGTAGAGTTCTGGTGAAATTAACTCGTTCTTCCGTGTTTATGTTACCGTTAAAATTTACTGGAAAATATTCATGCTTTGTGCATATTGTTCTTAGATTTACAATATCAGTTTTTTTATTTGACTCTAACATGATATGTTGTTTGTCGGATTCAGGGTTCCGTAGACCTAAGAAGGTTCGAACTCTCGAGCGTGTGCGAAGATCTCAACCTCTCAAGCCTCCAGCTCATCGCCCTACAGCCTAGCCTCGTCGGGTACACGCACAAGCAGGGAAGAAGATGAACACGACACTTTACCCAGGTTCGGGCCACCTTGCGGTGTAAAACCCTACTCCTACTTTGTGGTGGATTGGCCTCACGAGGGGCTGAGGATGAACAAGTACAAGGGATGAACAGCCTCGCGAGGGCTATGGTGGTGAGGGTGAAAGTATCTGATCCGGGGATCCGACCTCTCTTTACCGTGGTGGCTAACCTATATTTATAGTGGCCTCGGTCCTCTTCCCCCAAAACTTAGGCGGGAAGGAATCCCACAACGGCCAATTTGAAAGGGGACAAGAAGTATATCTAATCCTGACGAAAGCTGGTCTTCCCCTGCAAAGCTTCTGGTCGTGACGTAGCTGTGGGCTCAGTGATGATCTCCGTCTTGCCGAGCTCGTGGTCTTGGTCTTATAGCACCGGAATGGAAACCTTTGGGGATTTCCCGGGAATCCGCGCTTGTCCTTGCTCCCTTAGCACCAAAACGGAAACTGCCTCCTCTGCGCCGGCTGGCCATGGTCGTCATGGGTCACGTCACTGTAGCCTTGTGAGGTTGGGTACCTGCATAGAAATCTCCGCTCCTCGGGAGGTCCCTGGGGAGGCTGCCCCCTGCGGAGGTCTTGGTGTCGTCCGCCTCGGAGGCCAGGGCCCTCGCGATGGTCTTGTCTTGGTGGCCTTGCGGATGGGCCGTACCAGGCCGTCGAGGGAGCCACGCCGTCGGCCACAGGCAGGCAAATCTGGGTACCCTGGTTTCCAGAACGCCGACAGTAGCCCCCGGATCCAAGGCGCGCCCGAGCTGGCTTCCAGGCGAAGCGAAGGGGCAGGGTCGAAGCACCGTGGTCCCTAACCGTCTGCGGGCCAGGGTTGATGCATGGCGCTTGACGAGACGCGAATGCCTCCACTTCCCCATGTCGCCTCAGCAAAACGTTGAGGCTGACAAGGGACTGGCGCACACCTGGATGGCCATCACTGCTCGAATGTGAAAGGATGTCGGTTGGCCTCCTACCGCCTATAAGAGGGCGAGGGGGGCGAAGCCCCAGCCCGTCTTCATCTTCTTGCTCCTCATTCTCCTCTTGCTACAACTTCCATGGCACCGTTGAGGAGGTTCTTTGCCGCTGAGAAGGGGAAGGCCCCGATGGAGAGGGCAGCGTCGCCTCCGCAAAAGAGAGGGCGAGGCCGTCCTCGCAAGATCACCTTGACGCCGACGGTGGTTCCCCAGAGGCGTGAGCGAGCCCTGGTGGGGGTCCGGATCACCTCCAGCGGCCGCGACAAGGGCCCCTCCCGCGAGGTCGGCAGCGGAAGCCATGGCGACCGTGGCCGCGGAGGGAGGCAGGCGGCGGCCGCCCCTCCACATCGCCCGTGGTCCCACACTGACGCCACAGCCTGCGAGTTTGTGGTGTGGTGGCGACGCCACCGCGCACCTAGATCTGACTCCCATGGTCCCTGGCGGAAGAGTTGCCGATGAGGGGACCCATCAAGTTGTGGCTATAGCACGACGGGTGCTGCAACCAGCTCTCACAGGTGGAGGGCGACGCCACCTTCTCCGGCGACGTCTTCATGACCCGGGGATGGGGAGCGATTGCCGGCGCCTGCGGCTCAAAGGGGAGGCATGTCCTCCACTTCAAGTATGACGGTGCAGCGACACTCTTCCTCAAGATCTTCGGGGAAGATGTCGGGCGCCTGAGGTGTTGCCCTGCGGGCAGCAACCGCGGCGGCGAGGCCCTCAGCGGTGAACTTGCCCTTGGACACCCCGACGACACCTCCAACAGCGGTGGCACCCCTTCCGAGAACAGCTCAAGCAACAACGACTATGAGGAGCCGCCCCGCCGCTGTGCTGGGGTCAAGGAGGACACCGACTAGGGGTCGCGTCGCCAGGGCTAGTGCCTCCTGAGCCCCAGGCCTCTAGGGGTTTTCCTTTTGCTTGACCTCCTGTATCAAGATCATGAGGGGCCCCGCGGGGGTGTGTAAGAATCATGGCACTTGTGCTTTTGCATTATTGTTTCCAGCTCACGCGGCGCTCGCGCTCTTCGCTTGGGTGCGGGCCCCCTTTTCGCTCTCGCGGTGGTTCAGTGCTCTACGTCGATAGGTCCTAGTCCCCAGGCGGGCTTCTTCCGTCGCTGGTATGCTAGGTCACAATGTCGTGGTCAAGGCCAGAAGGTGAGCGGCCCAAGGTCCCGTAAGAGCCCCCGAGGCACGATACTCAGGAGGTTCCCTTTGGCGTGCAAGCAGCCCCCGAAAGATTAAAAAAGAGGAATTCCTTGCCCGAGCGACATTGCGAGAAAACAAGGCGCTAGTGGAAAGGCTCATGTTGACACATATAGGATGTCAGGACCCCGATCCTAAGTCACACCGATCTAGCATGTAACACATCATATCACTTTGCGGCCTCACACACGGTATTCCCACGGGTGCCACCTTACCTGGCCCGGGACCGTTTGCGCCTTTTGGCTCACGTATATGATAGTGTCACTAGCATCCATATGACAGAGAACCTGGGCCGACATGACTAGTCGTAAACCCAAGGTGGCACTAACTTACAGGGACAGGCATACATGACCCAGCAATGCACGTGTCGGTCATCAGCGTATGAACCCAAGTCAAGCTACAAGGACTTAAAGGAACAACGCGTGACATTTCCCCGAAGGGACAGATACAGGAGCAAAGAAGGACACATGCCGATCATCCCATGTGTTCCGGAGCAGTAGCAAGCTACCATGGCTCAGTGTAAGCACTAGGAGACATTTACCCATAAGAGAGACTACCAAGAATAAACAACTAGATTGTCGGATCCCACACATACCAAGCATTTCAAAATCATACACACAATATGCTCAATATGTGCAAATACATCATGGCATCACAAAAAAACTCTACGACTCAAAGTATTTATTCAGAAGGCTCTGAAGAGTCATACATAATAAGAATTACAATCATGGGTCACATGACCCAACATACAGAGCATATAGGCAACCAAAGCATAACATGTCTGAGTACAGAAAACTACAAATGAAAAAGGCTGAGAAGCCTAACTATCTACAAGACCCTCCCAAGGGTACAAGATCGTAGCTGAGGTAACAAGCTAAATGTTGAAGTCCACACAGAACTACTAGTGAGACTGAAGTCTCTCTGCAAAAACATAAATTAAGCAAACGTGAGTACAAATGTACCCAGCAAGACTTACATCAGAACTAGCTACATGTGCATCAATATCAACAAAGGGGTGGTGGAGTTTAACTGCAGCAAGCCAGCTTTGACTCAGTGGCTATCCTATACTACGACTGCTGGTAACTCTTTTGAGGTGGCGCACACGAGTCCACATATTCACCATATCAATACACCACTATGGATCTTCTCCCGTCTCCCTACGAGAAGGCCATCCATAGCACTCATGCTTATCTTGCGCATTTTAGAGTATCCACTTTCACTTGTCTATGAACTGCATAAGCAACCTAGTAGTCCTTTACCGCGGACGCAGCTATTCGAATAGATCATGTTAACCCTGTAGGGGTGTACTTCTTCACACACTCTTTCGCCATTTACCGCCATGTACACTTCATGTATCTTGGCAACCTTCTAGCAGAAGCCTAGCGAGGGTGTCGGCCACGACCTGACTAACCACGCAAGACTCTAGTCCAGGTTTATCACCTATTCGGGTTCCATCCGCAAGGGAGCTCGGCCAAGGTTTCCATCATGGCCCCAAACGATGTGAGCAGGGTTCCCAAGCCCACCATCCGGGTGCCAGTTGGTACACCATGCCACTGCACCTAGTCTGTCCCAAGCCCACCTGTACCGGGTGCCTCTTGGTAGACTACTAGCACTACCTACAAACACCAGAAACTAGTTGAAACTCCTGGACAGAGATCGAGGCGATTAATAAGGCGAGAGATCTTGGAGTGCCCGGAGCCCAATGTGTGGTAGTAACTGTCCTGGATCACAAACATAGAACTCAGTTCCCGAGGACGTCCTAATGGGACAACCCATCATGTACTGCTACATGGCCTCTCATCGCTACCTTTACCAAATCGTGTTCACACACTTAGCTCTCACATAGTAGGACATGTTTACACCATTCCAATCCATCCCAGATGAATCAGACCTGACACAACTCTAAGCATAGCAGGCATAACAAGCAAGCATGAATGAGTAGGCACATCATGGCTCAAACAACTCCTACTCATGCTAGTGGGTTTCAACTATTTACTGTGGCAAAGACAGGTCATGCAAAGGAAAGGGGGTTCAACTACCGCATCATGTAACAATTGAAGCGTTGTTGTCCTAATGCAGTAAAAGAGAGCAAGAGCAAGAGAGTGGGATTGTATCGCAATGTTCAATGGGGGTTGCTTGCCTGACACTTCTAAAGATAGTATTGTGTCTTCATCAGTCTCATCAATCACATCATCGGAACAATGTCTAACTGTCAGGGGACAAACACGACGAACGAGAGGGAACACAATCAATGCAATGCAACGATACGATGCGTGATCATGACATGGCAATATTCTGTTGGTTGAGTTAATGCAACTAGCAACTGATAACCCACAAGCATAGGGGATCAACTGTAGCCTCTTTCGATAAGTAAGAGTGTCGAACCCAACGAGGAGCTAAAGGTAGAACAAATATTCCCTCAAGTTCTATCGACCACCGATACAACTGTATGCACGCTTAACGTTTGCTTTACCTAGAACAAGTATGAAACTAGAAGTACTTTGTAGGTTTTTCTGGATAGGTTTGCAAGATAATAAAGAGCGCATAAATAAAAAGTAGGGGCTGTTTAGGTAAAGAAGCAATAAATTTAGTATAGCGAGTGTGGAAAAGTGGTGGTAGGGGTTGCGAAATTGTCCCTAAGCAATTGACTACGTTACTAGACCGATAGCAAGTTTTATGTGGGAGAGGCCACTGCTAGCATGTCATCCGTGACTTGGAATTCTATGCACTTATGATTGGAACTATTAGAAAGCATCCAAAACTACTAACGTTCATTAAGGTAAAACCCAACCATAGCATTAAGATATATTGGCCCCCCTTCAATCCTGTATGCATCAATTTCTATGCTAGGTTGAAGCTTCTGTCACTCTTGCCCTCCAATACATAGTCCTATCAACATACAACTTACCCTATGGTGTGATGCACGTGCGAGCTCATATGATGGGCACCAAAGGACAGCAACATAACCACAAGCAAATTAAACCAATCATAGCAATTCACCAATTACCGATAGGACAACGAAAATCTACTCAGACATCATAGGATGGCAACACATCATTGGATAATAATATGAAGCATAAAGCACCATGTTCAAGTAGAGGGTACATCGGGTTGCGGGAAAGTGGACCGCTGTAGATAGATGGGGGAAGGTGATGAATATGTTGGTGAAGATGACTGAGGTGTTGGTGTAGATCGCCGTCGCACGATGATGGCCCCGACGGCATTCCGGCGCCACCGGGAGAGAGGGGGAGAGAGCCCCCCTTCTTATTCTTCTTCCTTGACCTTCTCCCTAGATTGGAGAAGGGTTTCCCCTCTGGTCCATGGCCTCCATGGCGGCGGAGGGGCAAGAGCCCCTCCGAGATTGGATCTATCTCTCTGTCTCTCTCTGTTTCTGCATTCCGGATTCTGGCCTTTCACTGTTTCTTATATTCCCGGAGATCCGTAACTCCGATTGGGCTGAAATTTGGACATGATTTTTATTCGGATATTAGCTTTCTTGCGGTAAAAGAAGGGCACCAACCGCCTTACGGGGTGGCCACGAGGGCCAGGGTGCGCCTGACCCCCTGGGGCGCGCCCCCTGCCTCGTGGCCCCCTCGAGCATCGTCTAGCGTTGATTCTTCTTCCCAAAAATCACATATATTTCAAAAAAAATCTCCGTCAGTTTTGATCCCATTTGGACTCCGTTTGATATGGATTTTCCGCGAAACAAAAAACATGCAACAAACAGGAACTGGCATTGGGCACTGGATCCATATCTTAGTCCCAAAAATAGTATAAAAAGTTGCCAAAAGTATATGAAAGTTGTAGCATATTGGCATGGAACAATCAAGAATTATAGATACGACGAAGACATATCAGCAACCAGATTTGATGAAGTTGTTTTAAACCAAAGGTTCAAATTCAAACTCCATTTGTGGTTACTTAAATGTGAGTCATTTGATTTGTCCTAGACAGTACCAAATATTGTTCTAACATGCATGATAATGGTACAGATGGAGAGATTGATTTTTTCTGATAATTTTTCATATATAAATTATTTTCATCTGAGCTATAGATTATTCTCTATGATTTTTTAGAAGTTTTAAACATTTTCTAGAACTTTCCTAGTTATTTAAATTAAACTAAATCTATAAAATGACTTATTGCGTCAGCATAGCGTCACTGTGATGTCAGCAAGTCAACTGGGTCAGCTAGGTCAAACCTGACCGGTGGGACCCATTGATCAGTGACCCAAGGCTGATTAGGGTCGCTGACACGTGAGGCCGGTCAAGGGCCACGTCAGCAAGGTCAACGCTGACGCGTGGGGTTTTTATAGCAGGCCGGTAAGCATTGGGATTTTGGGGGACCCATTGATCGGGAACGGGCTCATCGATGATTCATTAGCGCCACCGTTTGGCAAAAAGAATGCCCCCACGCGCTGCGCAAGCTTGCTCTGTAAGCCGTCTACGGCAGCGGGGTGACAAGACGTACGAGAGGAGGACGAAAGGCCACGTACACATACAGTTAATAAAAAAACGTTTGCGATTTAATTACCTACTATACCACCGTCCTGGTTTATAAGTATGATTTAACTAATAAAATACGAATGCATGTCGCCAAAGATTATATAGTTGGATTTGTATTTGAACATAGTTTCCAATTATATAATTTTTAAAACATGCATTAACATTTTGTTGGTTAAATTTGTGGGCAAAGTATGGCACGGAATATATAGGAGACTATAGACTAGACAGAGGTGGTACCACACAGCCGCTCTCTACGCAACGAGGCAACTGTCGGCCGGCTTGTAGGCGACCATTTCCTGCGTGTTCAACTGCTCTATTTGTGTGGTTGCTTGCGGTTCAGGCGGCCGCGGCGCGCTCTGCTCACGTCCTGCCGCGCGCACTCTGCTCTCGTGTCCCTCTGGGTGCTCTGCCCATGTCCCTCCATGCGTGCTGCCAGTGTTTTGGGGTGGCGCACGATCACGCACGTTCGTGTGCAAGCGGTTGCGCCAGGCGCAGCACGGTGATGCAGTTACCCGCTACAAAAACTACCATGTGGACGCGCCGAGAATCCACGCTGCCTGGCCCCCTTTTATTCCTGCGGCCATTTACCTTCGTCTCTCGTCTCACACAACACAATAAGCACACGCACGAGGACACATACAGAGAGGACATCGAACGGTTCCAATGGCGCTCCCCGTGGCTCCAATGGCGCTCCAAACGGCCGACGACGACAATGGCGGGCAGTTCACCACGCATCACGTAGTGGACACCCACGTGAGGGGGAAGGCCCTCTCGGTGGTGTACACGAACGATCCGGTCTCGGTGGAGAGCTCCATCCAAACTATGGAGCAGTTCCTTGCCGAGGACAAGTACCGAGTGGTCGGCTTTGACCTCGAGTACACCATCGGTCGTG
The DNA here is from genome assembly GCF_003073215.2 of Triticum urartu. Taxonomy (NCBI): domain Eukaryota; kingdom Viridiplantae; phylum Streptophyta; class Magnoliopsida; order Poales; family Poaceae; genus Triticum; species Triticum urartu. Next base: position 303,785,573 of record NC_053028.1, read on the forward strand.
CCGGGCACGATTAGAAGGATGTTGTTGCCCAGTTGTGCGTGCGACATGACGTCCTCATCTACCACTTCCACCTTGCCACAAGGCCTTGTGAGCATTTCTCCAGGTTTATCAACAGCTCCAACTAAAGTTTCGCTATGGTGGATGCCACCAACGATCTAAAAGTGGTCAAGGTTTCGGACTTGAAATGCCCGAATCTTGTCAACATCCAGCACCACTACAACATCTGTGGAAGCGACAAAGGCAAACTAAACTCCCTGGTTGACCTCGCCTCGGCCATCATCGACCCCTACTACGCGAAGATGAAGCAAGAGAGCAATAAGGATAAGAACGCCTGGCACAGTGTGTGGCATAAGAGACTGGATGAACAACATGTCAAGTACGCGGCCATGGTTGACATGAGGAACTGTCTTCTTCCTGACTCAGATGAGGGATCGAGCCACATAGCAGTGGCGGGAGCGTCACAAGAAGTACTCCCTCCGTTCCGAATTACTTGTCTTGGATTTTTCTAGATACGGATGTATCTAGACTTATTTTAGTGCTAGATACCTCCGTATCTAGACAAATCTAAGACAAGTAATTCGGAACGGAGGGAGTAGTTGACTAGACGATCGTTTCTCCTACTTTAGAATGCATGCAATTGTTTATTGAGGTGTGTGCGAATGATCTCTATAGTCACTTATGTAATTGGATGCTTATTTCAGTTATATATATACACTAGCTTAATGTTCAAAAAATCCTGGAGAAGATAAGGATGTTGTCGATGGTCTCAACCACAATTCATCCTGGTTTCCATAAAAATGGAATTGCACAATTATGTGAACAAGGTGATAGCATTGGTTAGACCCAAAGGATAAAATGGTGTATGCTCGAGGAAACAACCACAAGTAAGACAACATTACAAACATCGTTGCTTCTGATTTGATTTGATGATAGCCCATGCTCAAATCAAAGATTGGATAAGACAATAGCACCGACAACTGATCACGAGGATCAATCAATGAGGATATCATCTTTCTTCAACACACACACACACAAATATATCCCTTAGTGATGAACTAAGTCGGACAAGCTTCCATCTTCCAACTCTCTGAGTTGTTTTTTAGCTCAACCAACTAGTTCAGGGTATCCAATACAGAATCTGGGAGAAAGGGTGGTCTATAGGGATAAACCAACTTGATCACGAGTTCAACATCATGGTCAGGGGTCCACCTGGTGATACTTCCGAGAAGATATTCGGTAAATCGTGTACCACCATATATTACTAATCTCGAGAACAATCTTGCTTTTCAGGGCAAGACGATATGATCAAAAGAGTGAGGGATTGAAACAATCCTAACTCATTGATCGAAGAGTGCACCAGAAATAAGGACTAGGAAGCACAGTCAATTTAGGATGGTGATTCAGTAACCAACACACTAAAATGAGATTATCGTCCATTAACTACCAAGCAACAGGGTTGCTAGGAGTATTGATTTCACACATCACGGTTCACATGTCGGCATTCTGGTCACAACAACACATAGATCGAGGAATGAATAATGATGGCGAGAGGTATCACTGTATCAAGAATTCATTAGAGGTGGTGCAATTCTCATGACAATCCTGACATAAAGGGGGTAATACTCCAGGGTAGAACAGAACAAACGCTGGATTAGCAATTGATCTGCGGAACACAACTATTTTGACCCAATCCTAGAAATGGATAAGGTACTAGAGTTTGTTTCTCCTAGTTATTCCGAAATAGAATGGCTTGACGGACCACAAGAATAACATGCATCGGTGACACGAATGCACTATTAATCCTGACTATCAACTGATAGATGAAGGTTGAAATATGACTGAAGAGGGACAACTCAAGGAACATATAATTTTCTGAGTTGTGGATGCATAGATTAGCATGTCGAATAAGTTCAACATATTTCTTCCGGATAACCCATGCAGAAAGGTAGGACTGGCAGGTTCACAATATAGCATCAAGAACTCATCATGAGCACTCTTGTTGTGATCTGTTGGTTCAAGAAGAACTTCTACCATATTGGTTCATGGTATTGGAATAACAATATACCACGGACCTTGAAGACTATCACAAGGTTACTAATACCCTAAAGGAACGAGCAAACACTATCTACATGAAGCAAGTAGAATGAATCTTGGGTCCAAGAACCCAGAAATGGAATACCTACTTACTAAATAAAATCACAAGATGCTTTCGGGAATGGTGGCCAGAATCATCACACTAGGAATATAAAGCATTGCTAGATTACCTGTTGGTTCTCTAGGATGCCCTAGTGTCATATTAATAGCTTCAACATATATGTCGAGGCAATGGAGTACCTCACTTACCGATTTAGTGTGGTTAACCTGGCCTAAAAAGACATCAGAATCAGGGAGGAAATATTTGCAAATGCATCAGAGTATTTAGAAATCTAGGATGACTCGGACAGCATAACGGCTGTAAATTCTCAAAGAAGTTTTCGAGACATCCTGCAAAATGGTGGTATAACCACTCAACATCACAATATCAAGGTTCCTAGACCAACTGTCAACACACAGAAGTAGTAGGAACTAAACTGAGGCTTGAAACCATCAATCCTATAAGTCTACGGATTAGTAACACATGATCCTGATAGAAAGATGAGAAAACCTAGTTCTTAATCCCCATAGGAAAGAAGAGGGTGACTCAGATCAGAGGGACATAACGTAAAGGAGTAAAAAGAGCCTCACATTCCCTTCCACAATAAATTCCCTTATATAACTAAAGCATTTCTAGACATGACTTCGACCAGTTTGGCTTGGTAATCCTACATGCAGTTAGGCTCTGAAACCAAAGCTGTCAGGACCCCGATCCTAAGTCACACCGATCTAGCATGTAACACATCATATCGCTTTGCAGCCTCACACACGGTATCCCCACGGGTGCCACCTTACTTGGCCCGGGACCGTTTGCACCTTTTGGCTCACATATGTGATAGTGTCACTAGCATCCATATGACACAGAACCCGGGCCGACATGACTAGTCATAAACACAAGGTGGCACTAACTTACAGGGATAGGCATACATGACCTAGCAATGCACGTGTCGGTCATCATCATATGAACCCAAGTCGTAGCAAGCTACAAGGACTAGAAGGAACAATGCATGACATTTCCCCAAAGGGACAGACACAGGAGCAAAGAAGGACACATGCCGATCATCCCATGTGTTCCGGAGCAGTAGCAAGCTACCATGGCTCAGTGGAAGCACTAGGAGACATTTCCCCATAAGAAAGACTACCAAGAATAAACAACTAGATTGTCGGATCCCACACATACCAAGCATTTCAAAATCATACACACAATATGCTCGATATGTGCAAATACAACATGGCATCACAACAAAACTCTACGACTCAAAGTATTTATTCAGAAGGCTCCGAAGAGTCATACATAGTAAGAATTACAATCATGGGTCACATGACCCAACATACAGAGCATACAGGCAACCGAAGCATAACATGTCTGAGTATAGACAACTACAAATGAAAAAGGCTGAGAAGCCTGACTATCTACAAGTAACAAGCTAAACGTCGAAGTCCACAAGGAACTACTACTGAGACTGAAGTCTCTCTAAAAGAACATAAATTAAGCAAACGTGAGTACAAATGTACCTAGCTAGACTTACATCAGAACTAGATACATATGCATGAGTATCAACAAAGGGGGTGGTGGAGTTTAACTGTGTCGCGGGATTTCCGCGGCCACCTATGGGACCGGGTGGCCGCTTGTTAGTTCGGCAGGGGGACAACGCGTTGCACAAAGAGCAAACCAGCGTATGGCAGTGCGGTAGAGAGCACACAATCAATTTACTCAGGTTCGGGCCATCGCGAGGCGTAAGACCCTACTCCTGCTTTAGTAGATTGATGGGAGAATGAATGTGGTGGTGCATAGTGCACTTGCCCGGCAAGGTTTGCCCGTGGCGACTACGTGCGTGTGGTGGCTTGGGGTTGTCAACTTTCCAACCTTCTAACCACTCCTACGAGTGCCATGGGCCTCCTTTTATAGATTAAGGGGTCACCATAGTGGCAAATAGTGCTATCATACCTAACTCTGCGGGCTGACAGGGCACATTAAATGCGCCTCTTAGTGTCACATCACTGGGCGCCCGGCAAGGCCTGCCGGGCTATCTTGCCAGCTCCGCACCTGCTCTCTTGACACATCGCAGGACGGGTGTCATCTGTAGTCTTCTCTATAGGAAATGGCTTCCATGTGGCGAATGGCTGCCACTTAATCATCTTGCGGCTTGACACCGCTCTGATTGATGACGTGAGTCATACTTGAGTGGTTGGTGGGGCGGTTCTGTCCCCGCGGGCCCCGGCAGGCCCTGCCGGGGAGCCTCGGTTGCTTGCTTCTGGTGGTGGCCTCACCCCTTGCCGGGCTCGCCTGCCCGGCAAGGGAGGCCCTTCTTTTGCGGATATCCTGCTCCTTAGGCTCAATCTTGGTTCTTCAAATCTCTTGGTTTTCCAATCTCTGACTTAAGCTGGTGCTTCAATATTGATCTTGTGCCTGTGCATACTTGGTCAACAGACCCAGGGTTTGTTGCACCGACAGAAGCCCTCGGGCCTTCCCCGAACGCGTTGCTGAGCATCGTCGGGGTATGGCCTAATAAGTGCATAGGCAAAGTTGCCGAAGGGGTTAGCCCCTTAAGTTTTCCATTGCTGCTTCATTAGCCTTGATTTCGGGCCAGTTTCTGGTTTTCCCGCGTGCGGCATACAACCAATAGTGGTGGAGTTGCTCCAGCAATGGCATGTGAATGACTTTAACGCACGGGGTAGAAACTACCAATTTTCTCTTCCCACAGCGCGCCCTTATCCTTATCCATGTATGCTGCATGCATCGCGCGGGGTAGGTAACGGAGCCGCGTGTCATAGGAGAGTATATTGGGGAGGGCCCCCGTGGATGGAGCCGCTGCCCCTCCCCGCTTGGCCTATAAAAGGTAGGAGCGGAGGAGGGCAGAGTCATCCATTTCCGTGGTCCTCCTCTCCTCATCTTCCATTTATGCTAGTCATGCTTGCGAAGGAAGCCTGGGGCCAGCCACAGGCTCCTGTCTGGGATCTCCCTTGGACCTAAAAGGATGGTTCGGGCGGCACAGCGCTGGCACCGGGAGTGGAAACCCCGGCGCGCTTCCCGTCGGGTCGCCCGTAGCCTTGACTTTAGTGGGAGGGGATGCGATCAACACCATGTCACGGCTCGAGGCGGGCACGACGCGTGGTAGTCAACTGCTCCCCATTCTTCTTCCCTTCGTGGCGTCATGGAGGATCCGTAGAAGAGATTCGCTGCCAACGGGGGCGAATCTGGCTCCTCCTGGATGCGGTTTTCTCCGTCGGTCGGGAAGGCTCCTTGCTTTCTCACACGTCTTCGAGATGCGCGGTAACTTCTAACGCCAGGTCTCCCGAGGACGATCATGCTCTCTGTGGGAAGGTTTAGAGAGCATGGTGCCCGGCATGGCGGTCGCGCCGAGGTCTTCGGGTGGTAGTGATGTGGACGGCATAGGCAACCCACGACGCGTCAAGAATATGGACGACCATTCCGACAAGTCGTGTTTGCTCATGACTCTGTGCCACCCATCTGGTCCTCTGGCAGCTTCACCATCCACGCCTGCCCTCCGGTTTCTTCCTCCCTGCCGGGGAGCGGCGCTGCCTTGATCCTGGGGAGGCGCCGAATCCCAGTTGTGCGCGCCTCCGGCCCCTTCGACCTATTCCTACAGGAGATGGACAGGGGCAAAGGCGTAACAGGGCACTTATCTTTTTTCAATCTTAAATCTGTAGGCAAACACCAAATTTTAATTCAAATAATGTAATCTCTCGAGTCCATCTTTGTGTTTTGTAATGCTTGTACTTGTATCCGCATGTCAATGAAAGAAATAAACCTTGCTGGGAACTCATGCATGTATATGTCCATGCAGAGGTGGAGTGCCTCTTTACTGTAATTAAACGAGTTTTCTCGGCAGGATATCCTGCCGGCACCCTTTTCGTCTGCCGGAGAACCATGTCTACCGAGGAACAGACTGAGGCGCCAGCCCCCCGCTTACTCCCTTTTCACCAAGGGCCACTGCGACCATCCAGGCCGAAGCAACGTTCGAGCCAAGGATGGGAGACCCTAGTTTCAAGAGAGCGGCGAGGTTTCTCTATGCAAAAGTTATAGCTTACAGAACACTAATCACTACAAAAAATACACTTTCGTGATGATACGTGTTTGTCATAGTAGGGCACGTTTTCTGTCCTGCATGTACATCCATGACGATTTTATGACAGAATCAAGATAGTCATACATGTATTATCGTACAAGTGTTCCATGACATTACCAAAATTATCATCACAGAAGTGTCCACTTCTATGACGATAAATCACGCGTCATAGAAGTGCTTTTGTCAAGGGTGACCGACACGTGGCATCCACCATAACGGGTCGCCATTAAGCTATCGGGTCCGGTTTGGATCCGGTAACCCGTTAACAGCCCGGACCAATGAGGATTTTCCACGTGTAAAATTGTCATTGGCTGGAGGAAACACGTGTTGGCTCACCGTTGCGACAGATGTCACCCATTCATTGGACATGAGGCGCCTATGATACGTCGACACATGGCACAGCCCAACAGAGGCCCATTCCGGTGAAAAGGCCGGCCCGTTTGACTTGGTCAAAAGGTAACGGGCCGGCCCACGGAAAGCCTATTAACGACCTATTCGTATATAGCCCATTTACGACCCGCTAACTCACGACCCGTTACGACCTATCAGAATTAAGCCCAGTAGCTTCATCTTGGTCGTCCAATATGATTCCAGCCCATTGTAACTTCTGGCCCATGTATGGCCCATGATGTCTTTTGGCCCATACAAGGCCATTTGTAACTCTTGGCCCATTAACGACCCGTGGTGAATCTGGCCCGCAATGAACAGTGTACCGCTTTATACCCATTAACGGCCCATTATTCCATTGGGCCGTTTCCAACCCATGTTATCTTTTGGCCTTCTCAGGGCCCATTTAGTCTTGGGCTTATTTCCAGCATTCGGTTACTTACGACCCGTTATTGGCCTTTTCTTCTTGTGGGCCAAACTCAGCCCGTGGTTGCAATCGGCCCGTTTGCGGCCCCTTAATCCGTTGGGCAGTTTTCATAGCATCATCAAATACGGCTAATTAACGACGGTCTGTTATGGTCGGCCCATGAACGGACGATTCCAAATCTAGTCCGTTTACGACCCATAATGCGGTATATTATTGGCCCATGTTTGGCCGATCGATCATACGGCCCATAGAAGGCCCATTGATGCTACGGCCCGTAGAAGGCCCATTGTTTCTACGGCCCGTAGGAGGCCCATGGTAAATACAGTAAATATGTAGCCCACGGTTGTTGTGGCCTAGTTTAAAAAATAGGTTATTGCGCTACTAGCAAACCATGGAAAAAGAACTGCACTGACTACAAGCAAACAAATAAACAAGACAATAAGGAAAGAAATAAGCAAGCAACTTACGCTAGGCTATCACGGATATTACACACATTACATCCACTGGGCATCAAAGTTCGCCACCAGTGCAAATATAGGGAACAAAGCCGCATATCATATACACCGGTTGTCAAAGTTGGCGACCAGTGCAAATAAACGCCACAGCAAAACAAGTCCAGAACTGAAACCACTTCAGAAGAGCTCAAGAAACAATATCCTGGGTACCGATAATGCTGGCAAGATGCTTAGCAAGCTTATTAACTTTCTCTTGTTTGGCGCTTAAGTCCTCCAGCGCTTGCTGTTGCACCAGAAAGTATGCATCTGAATTCTGCAGGGACTTCCTCAGTCCTTCAGCTTCCTGTCACAACACATCTGATCGATGTCTTTCAACTTGAAGTTGAGACTAAAGAAGACGAACTGATTCAAGCTGCGAGTTTAAAGAGCTTGTGCCAGCAGTAGTGGCCAGTAAATCGAACACTACATCAAGACAAGACTATTGGGTTCTCTCACTATCGTCATGATAGTTTTTATCATCTTTCTTGGAGACCAACAGGGATGTCTCACTATCTTGAACCTTATCTGCATTACTTCCTTTACCATTGCATAACGGGGTACTGTTCTCCAATATTTTGTCCACATTCTAAAAGATAAACAAGCAGGAACATCACAGGTTTACCATGTTGTATATGAAACGCATTTTGGTAAATCAGTTCAGTAGTAAAGTGGACAGGATAACAACATGAAACAAACATATATCTATGTAGCATGGTCCCTTTATGGTCTATATCATTCTAGTTTTTGTTGCCAAATCAAGATAGAGACACAGTTTAAATAATATTTGTTCCAGACAAAGCAGAATAGACACAATATAAGTGTGGGAAACTATAGAGCAATAACAACACTTGTAATGTGCATGTCATGAGAACATAACCGTTTATTCAATTGAAACTGAAATCAAGATAGAGCAAGTTACAACAGCAAACCAGTTAAAGAAACAGGTTTAAAACATACCTGTTGCGCCATTGGAGTTTCAATTCAATCCTTCAAATTTGAAAATAGTTGGTATGAGTAAATACAGTGATGCAAGAGCAAAGGAGTATGAACCATAGCTATAGAACCTGACATGAGAACAATTCTTCTTCTCCTTTAAGCGTTGAGTTGGGATTCGGAGTGGTGGTCCTCATGCTTTGGGCAGTGCAGTTCCCTTACTAACTGCTCGTGTTTGGGTGCTCTGTGGTGGAGACGGTGCTGTGTCAACTGGAACTGGGTTACTATGTGCTGGGGTTGGGGTTAGAAGGGGTGTAGCTAGTTCTCTATCCAACTGAGTAGGGGTACAATCTGTGAGAGTCTGGGTTATGTGTGGTGGGGCTGGTTCTTGGGCAAGTACAACTGTGGTTCTATCTGCATCAACTGGTAGCACTATCTTTTCTGAAGACCATGTTGTTACTCCCTTAGATACTGCCATCACCCTCTCCAATTCAAATGGCTGATAAACAATAAAAGTAATTGATGTACATACATTGTATGATAGACAAGTGCAATGGATAGTGGGGAATAAAAGAGGGCATGAAATAATTCGCAGTTATGTTGTCTAACCAAACATGATAGCATGACACAATTTCACATATATGATGCCTAACTAAACAGGATAGCTTGACACAATTTCACATTATGATGGCTAACTAAAAAAGATGGAAAGACATAGTTCAAAATATGATGACTATGTAAACAGGATGACATGATATAACTATATAATGTGTTTATTAAATAGGTTGGCATGCCATAATTCACATACATGCCGCCTATGGAAACATGATAGCATGATATAATTCATGGATAGAATGACATAATTCAAAATATGATGACTGTAAACAATAAACAAGATGAGATGATATAACTATATGATGTCTTTATTAAATGGGTTGCCATGCCATAATTCAGAGAGATGCCGTGTATGTAAACATGATGGCATGATTTAATTCAAATATATGATTTACATAGTAAGCAAGTAAGCAGATGGAAATCCATATATGATGTAAAAACTAAGCAATGCAAGACAACATGCATGACATGGGTAATATAACCCTGCCAAGTTTGAGCATAGACCTCAGGGGGAAATAGGACTAGTCATCAGTCTCTGAATCCTCCTCTGAGGAGCTCTCTATAACCAGCAAGATGTCTATTTCAACAGGTAGCATTGTCTGCTCTGAATACCTTGTTTTCACTCCAGATACTTCCATCACTACTTCAAATGGCTGATGCACAGGAAGAGTAGTTGAATATACAAACATTGTCGGCAAATGGAACACATAATACAAAACATGATAGCATGATATAATTCACATACATGATGATTGACTAAACAACATGGCATTGCATAGTTCATATATATAATGCCTTCGCAACAAGATAGCATTGCATAATTCACATATATAATGTCTTGCAACAAGATGGCAATGCATAATTCACATATATGGTAATTAGACACTAAACAGGTGGCATTCACACAAAGCATGTCTAAACTAATCAAATGACATAGCAATGCAAGACACCATACGCACGATATGAGCAACATAACCCTGCCAAGTTAGAGCATACACCACGGGGGGAAATAGGACTGGTCATCTGTCTCTGAATCCTCCTCTGAGGAGCTATCCGTAACCGGTGAGATATGCGCTTCATCAGATAGCATAGTCTCCTCTAAAGACCTTGTTTTCACTCTAGAATTTTTCATCACCATGTCAAATGGCTGATGCACACGAAGATTAGTTGAATGTACTAACATTGTTGACAAATGTAGTACGTAACGGAAAAAAGGATGGCCTGATATAATTCACATATAAGATGACTGGTTAAGAAGGATGGCATTGCAAAATTCACATATATGATGCCTGGCTAAACAAGATGGTGTTGCATAATTCACATAAACGATGAATAAACTAAACAGAGGGCATTCACACGAAGCATGTCTAAACTAAGTAGATGACATATTTGATGTATAAAGTAAGCAATGCAAGGCACCATATGCATGATATAACCAACATCAACATGCCAAGTTAGAGCGAAGACCTCAGGGGGTAAATAGGAGTGGTCTTCTCCTTCTAAATCCCGCCGAGAACAAATATCTTCCTCTCGATTACAATCCGAAGTGGGTGGAGGGGGGATGCCTTCGCGCCTACCATGGAGCAACATCTGGATGAAATTTTATTGCCATGCAAGGCTCGTCTCTTTTGCTCTACATATTCAGTTCCATTTTGTATAATAACTAACATGCATAGGAATAAAACATAGTGAGATTATGTAAGGAGTGCATGCAGAATTCCAGAGTGATGGTAGCAACTCGTGGATAGACCCAAAACCAATGATAGCAGGCAGATAATGGCTTCAGTTAAAAAATACAGATTATGGCTTCTTTACTGTTTGTTTCCCACCCAACATGAAACTCATAGTAGACACCAGAGATTAACCAGATAGTAGATAGATACTATTGATTGCGGCCCCGATATGTACCCCACAACCATTTAAAAAATCAAGTTTGACCATTAGTTTGGAGCTGACTCAGAGTCTAATCAGTGAACATGACAATAAAGTAGCATGTAATATTAAGCTGCATTACGTAAGAAGACACGAAATAGTGCGACCTCTCTTGCGGACCCGCGTAGTCCTCAAGGTCACCTACTCGGTCGAGGATGGTAATGCAGTTGTCATGGCTACCGGCAGCGGGGAAGAAGATCTGAGGTGGCGAAAGATAGTTTGGAGGCCGGATTCCTACTGTGCTGGATCCTTCTGTCGTTGGAGCAGCTGAGCTAGGGTGGACGACGATGCAGTAGGAGCGGGACAAACCACACAAGGTTTTCAATGACAACTATCTATAAGAGAAGTAATTCTGCAAGGGCTCGTTTGAATTGGAGGATTCTAACAACACATGGATAGGAAATACATGGTAATAGGATAGAAATGCACGTGAAAAACAGAGAATTTAAAAACACAGGATTTTTGCCAATCTGGGTGTTTGGTTCACAAGAATTAGAAGATCACATGATGCAAAGAAGCATGGTGAGATTAAGTCAAACCAAAAGAAAATGTACGGTTATAATGCTATTATGCTACTATCTCTTAGTCTTGTGCTTCATGAATAGGAATTTGAAAAGGAGGACAAGTGGATATTAAAATTCCTATGGTTTTTCTTTTAAGGAGACAATAAAGGAACAAATCCTACAATTTTCCTTTGCTCTATTCCTTTGAACCAAATGCATGAATAGTAGTACCATAGGAAACTTTCCAATTCCTATGTTTTTCCTTCACTTTTTGTTTCAAGAACTGGCGATTCTAGTAGGCAGGCCTGAGCAAGGAAAAGCCTACAATCAAATTTTTTTTGTGGTACTTCTACTAATTTGGACCCAGGTCACTGCCCTACTAGCTCAACCCCAGGCCCATCGACAGATGCATAGCTCAAACGCGTAGAGATAAATAATGATGACGTTCAAGAGAGTCCATCACGGATAGCTAAGTTGCTTGGTACCTCACTGCTTGTCATATAGTAGGAGAAATTAATCGTATTTCACGTTACTACGTGTTCTCAGTGGACAATATATATAACATGTAGAGTAAAAAATAGATGCAACAAGTGTACAACCTCTTTGGCGAAGCCATATCGATCTCAGCGTGATTGGGTTGGTCAGTGAGGATGATCCGGCTGACTTGGCTGTCGGAGGAGGGGAAGATCTTAGGAATCTTGAGATGGAGCCCGGGGTACTGCTCCACTGTGATGGAGGGTTTCGTCGTTGGAGGAGCTCCGGTGAGTTGTACGACGTCGAGGCTGAAGCAGGACAAGAGAGAAAACATTAACTTGAGTGGAATTCTAATAACATCTCCAATAGATGAAGTAAAATACATAACCACAAAGTTCTAGATGTAAAATACATTAGCCGCTCACCTCTGAACTTAACTGTTGAAACTGAACTTAACTGTCGAAACTGAATTTTGCTGTCGAAACTGAATTTTACTGTCGAAACTGAACGCACTAGTAGCAGAAAAGCAGTAGCAGCAGCGTGTGCGAGAGCTGGGGCTGCTGGTCATGTACCAGTTCATCTTCAACCTCCACCCCTGAGCCGCCAGCCACCACCGGCCAAACCGCCGCCCACGGCCGGCGGTGCGCTGCCCCACCTACCCCGAAACCACTCCCCACCGCGAGTCCACCGCCGCCCCGGCCATCCCTCTAACCCCCCCCCCCCCCCCCCCATCCCCCCAACCCCCCCCCCCCCGTGCTGAGCTTTTTCTTCGGCGATCCCCACGCCACCGCCCCACCACCGCCGGCGACCACCGCCCCCACCCTGAACCCTAAGATAGATAGTGGGGTACCTCTCCGGCGAGCCCCCCTCCCCATGGCGGCTGGTTATTCCTTAACTCCGGCGAGCCCCCACCCCCTGAAAATGGAGTTACCCAAAAGTCAATTCAGTCGACTGAAGTGTAGCTAAATCGGAGTAGCATCGCAAGCAAGAGCAAGAGCGAGAGCAAGAGCAAGAGCAGACCAGGCATGGGACCGAGTCCAAGAGCAGAGCAGCAGCGCGAGTGAGAGCTAAAGCAGCAGCTCCTACTGATGTGGACGTCGCCATCGACGGAGTGACGCCGCCGTGGATGGAGCCGCGCCATGTTGGATCGGGACCGAGCGCCTGCAACACCATGAGATTGAATCAAGAAGAAAATGCGGCGATTAGTGTACAACCTCTTTGGTGGCGCCGATTAGGCCTCAGCTTCATCCAAGGAAACAGTGATGATGCTGCTCTTCCGGTGGTGCAGGTGAAGATGACGGTGTGGGAATGGAGTTGGCGCGAAAGACAAGGGGAATGTTGGGGCAGATCCTTGGAGGTGGAGGATGGGTGGCTGAACCAGTGGGACGACGAGATGGGCGACAGATCCTCATCAGGTACGATGGATGAGGGACGTCAAGGTGTTTCTATGGACGACGTCATCGGGGAAGAGGCTCCGGCTGGGTGGCAGATGCAGGATGGTGTGGGGCTTCGCCGGTTTTTCGCGGCTTCGGTGTACGAATGGGTGGGCTGATGGGATGGGAGTGGGGAACCATGGCTTCGGGACGCGCTTGTCCGAAATATGGGGTGAGTTACAAAAGTACCCCCACCGATTTGAGCTAGGCGGTTCTTTCGGTTCAGGGGTATCATAGGCATTACACGTGTCGGGATTTCACAGGAGGTGGGAGTTTTCGCGCGTGTTGTAATTTTGGGATAGCATGGCATGGGTTGAGATGGAAGGAGATTTCGAAGCACAACGAGACAAAGAAATATCTTAAATATTTCGGGGTAACAAGGCACGGGTTGAAATTTCCGGACAAGCCTAACGTGTACTGTACCAAATCAATTTGCACTTCCATCGACGAAAAAACAAAAAGAAATCAATTCGCACCACACAAGAGAGTCTAGTCCCATGTACTGTACCAAATCAATTCACACTACAAATGCCATTCAAAACTTTGAATTCATGTTATGTTCAATTAAAATGTTTCCCTACATGCATAATGCATGCAACCGCTTCAATATGTGAGATTGTTCGATATATAGTATTGTTTAGATTGTTCGATATTTAGTTGTAAGCTGCAAACGCCACACATTATCACAAATTCAAATAAAATGTGAGATGGTTGGATGTATAGTATGGTTTAGATTGTTCGACATTTAGCTATGAGTTGCAAATTCCATGCATTATCACATTATGGTATAACATGTGCAAAACCACAACACACGTATCACAACTATATTCATGCATGCATGTGTTTATAACACTATGATCTCCTATTCAAAAATATGAACCCACTTTCATATCAAATTATGATCTTTGTTATTCTCTTACACCCAGACAATCCTCTAACCTTTGTAGCTAGCACTAACTTTCTCTCATGCGTGCACACGCCCTCCTCGCCCTACCCCTCCCTCAGCATTCTATCCTTCGCGCACATTCATTTTTTTCTTTAGGTCGTTCTCCCACAGTCTCCACAACTCCTTTTCGAAACACACCGATCGATAAAACTCTCCAGCGATGTCTACCTACAACATACATACGCACCATCCATCTCCTCTTTTCTGTGTCGATGCCTCGTGTCTCTCATACGGTCCCACACATGTGTAAACTCTCGTCCCTCTTTTCATCGATCTCACTATCGCACACTCCTCCCCTATATAGCTAGTAGCTCGGCCTCTCGCACCACCTCCTAGCTCCATTCTCTCTGTCTATCCGTCTCCCTGGGCCTTATTTGCCTCTAAAAAATGGATGTACACCGACCGATCTCCCGCTATACATATAGCTAGGTCCTTATAAATCGTTTTCCCCACGCGTCAATCGATCTACCTCATTAGTTATGTCTCCCCCTTCCTCCGACAGACAACAATTGATCTACCGATCTAGTTAGGTTTGCTTACCAAACACATGGTTCCCCTTCATCACCCATGCATGTGTCCCGATACATCTATCACGCACAAGCACACACAGAAACACATCCCCACTCTTATTGATAATATTGCAGTTCTACCCTTAGTTTGTCTAGTAGGCCTCTCCTACCATCTTCAAGAAGCAAATCCATCACCCATCCTTCACCCATCCAACACTCTACCACTCTCCCTCCCTCTCCTCTCTCTCTCTCTCTCTCTCTCTCGCTGTCCCAACCTATTTACCATCCTTCAGTTATGTATGGATGTCGACCAATCTCCCTCAAGACATATGTACGAGTCGTTCTACTTCTCTAGTTAGGCATCTACCTCCCCCTCCCCCCACGCACCAATACATCGAGCGCTCTAGTCATGTCTCCCTGCCACACACAAACTTGCCCTGTGCCCTCTGACGTTCTGGTAGGTCAGTCGCCCTATATCTTTGACTTGCACACACACAATTTTGATGGATCTCTTCATCGATCTCGCACCCACCCACTTGATCCTCTCTTCGAATCTATCGATATCTATGACCCCTCCCTCTCTTCTCGTGGATCGCCCCCTCTATATATGATATAGATAGGCCTCTATTTCACACACATTGCATGTGTCGAATTTTTGTTTGAGATGTCATCGACACATATTCCCACAAATACATTCACGAAATCACCCCCAACAAAAAACACTCACGAACACACACGCCATCTGTCTAGGTTTGTATCTCTCTCTCACACACACATAGGTGGGGGACGTGCATGAAGAGAAGAGGTGCACGCACGGCGCACGTACTCCCGTCTCTTTCCCAACCACACCCGCGCGGGTACACGGTGGAGCTCATTTCTGTATGAAAAGGCAGCCCACATGGTAATTTGACACGTGTACTGGTTGTCCATTTGATGGAGGATCGTCTACCACGGGTGAACAAACAAATTGCGACTTGATGCGTTATGTTAAAAAAGAGCCAAACCATGCGGGGCCTACCTTAGAGGAAAGGCTCTATACACTCGAGATGCTCTGTACGTATTACTTTTGATGTGTCCCGTCAACTCGCAGAATGAGCAGAAGCTTGCTTAGTATGCTGTCTCCCCCGCCCATGGGCGCGGTGGCTCACAGGACGTGGTGAAGCTTGCTTACTACTCCCTCCTTTTCGGTTTATAGGACTTATCTCAAAATCTTAGTTTTTCCATTTTATAAGGCTAAATTTGGTTGTTACCCATCACATGTTCATATTCCAAGGTGCATTAAATAATTGCATGCAGGTATTAAGAGAAAATTGACCAATGCATGTACTTTCTGCATGCATGCATTGTAATTAATACATTGGTAAACATAAATTTTTGAGGAAAACAAGAGCATTAATTGGGTGCTTTTGAAAATTACAAAAAATATTCCACCATTCATCATCTACCTTGGTTGGTGAGATTTTTGAATTGATCCCTATAAACCGGAAAGGAGGGAGTACTCCTTACGCCCGCTCCCTCGCCCACACGCGCGGTGGCTCGCAGGGCGAGGGGAAAATTTTACTACTCCCTCCATTTACTCCTCGTCCCTACCTTGGTTAGAGAGATTATCATATTGTTTGGAATATATGTCCTTTAGTAGATTTCAATATGAACTACTCCACTAGTACATACTCCAAACACTGATGTATATAGACGTATTTTAGAGTGTAGATTCACTCATTTTGCTCCATATGTAGTAATAGTACACACTCGCCCTCGCCCCTCGCCCCTCGCCCACGTGGTGGACGTGCAGCAATTCAATAGGTCTCATATAGCAAGAACGATATATACTGCAGTACCATTATTACTCGACTTCTCGAAGAGACGAAGAGCCAATTGCAAGGTTAATATTTTGGAGATGCCAAGCGCAAGGTTTATAGGAGAACAAGTAGTAGTAGTACTAGTAGTACGTACCAATGGTACATACTGTACAAGGAAGAAGGCAACAAGATGTATGTTTTGCATGACAGTCTCTTCTTACAGGACGTGCTATACCTAGTGGACCTCATTGTTGCAATGGGACTACTCCCTATCATAGATGGCACGATTCAGAGTGGTGGGAAGCGGGCATAATTCGGAGCTGCTTAGTCTTAATCCCCATGATAAAGTCCCATCGAAAGAAATAGCCATCCTCTACGCGTGCTCCTATGTAAAATGAGTAAATGAGACAAAAAGAGAAAGAGACAAAGTAAAAAAAATCACTACCCTTAGATCCAGCCCTATTGTATCAGTGAATGATATTTCTACGTCATGATTGACATGGCTATATTATTAACCATGCTACGGAGGTAGAAGCAGATTTTTATTTATTCGCGGAGGTAGCAATGGATGGATATTCAACGAGGACTGAAATGATGGCTGCTTCCTCGGTCAAACATAGAGAAAGGTGGGCCTCATTATTTCACAGCTTATTAGTCATTATTATTGCCTATACTCTATGTCCATATATAATAACCGCGTGGTAGTACAGTAGTGGGCTATACTACTAACCATGCTCGAAGAGAAGAGGTGCACGCACCCACACACATAGTGTACTAGTAGCACTCTTTGCGTCTTTTGCATCTTCCCCAACCACACACGTGACATGGTGGAGGTCATTTCTGTAAGATGATGCAGCCCACGTGATAATTTGACATGTCTAGTAGTAGTTACTCACTTATAAATAATGGAGGGTTGGGAACCATGCATGAACGGTGCCGAATCATTTATAAATAAAGTTTTTTTCTTCAGTGGCACGTGCGCAATATAAATAAGTTCATATGGAGAGAAAAGAAAACCGCTCCAGTATATACATAGCCAGGACGAGCCTACACGGTTTCTTGCTGGGGTTGCTCTCTTCACACTCTCACACACAAAACGACTGTGGCCACATCTAAAACATCCGGGCGGATCACGTCCGCCGAGGGAAGGGGTGGATGCTTAGTGTAGATGCGGTCGCCGTCACCGACGGCGAAAACCCACTATCAGCACATCCCGATCAGGGTTCCCCGCCATTCTCTTTCACAAAGCCGATGAGGTTGCCTTTGTCCCTTGCTCACTACTGCGATGTGGGCAGTTGCCGCCTCCCTCCGCCCTCCTCTAGGTTGAGCTATGTCCCGACATCCCCCAGGTACAACTTTCTTTACAGCTGGCTTGCACCACTGCTCCAGCTGCCCACATCACTCCATGTGGATATTTCTCTACTTCTTTGCCCCGCACATACCTCTACTGGCTTCTACGTACTATATTTGTGATGAGTTTATGTCTCATCAACTAGTCCCAATAATCTTATTCTAATAACGCTTCTTCAATTTGTTTGCCACAGGGATGCTCATCTCCATTTTGGTGAAACTGCACAAAATGATCCGATGGCCAAAGGGTTGCAAACTTCATTTCTTCAGAAGCTCCAACGTTGCCAGCAAATTAAACCCCGATTAGGGTTTACGGTTATTGGGCTAGGGATTGCATGGATCATTTTTTCTTTAGATGTCTCTGTTCCAAAATAAGTGTCAACTTTAGTAGTAGTACAACTTTGTACTGAAGTTTGCATAAAGTTGAGACACTTACTTTGGAATGGAGGCAGTGCATATTGGCTATGATCTGTCAATCATTGAGATGCAATAGCATGCATGTTAGTCTGCTTTGTATTTGATGAAATGTTGCAACGGGCAACCTTGGACGCAAGATACATGAAACAGAAGCTGGAAGCTTCGTAGCATTGCACAAATTTATCTCGCTGAGAAATTGCAGTACATACTATACTAGTACTATGTAAAGAGTTAGGTGTCGCACGGTGTCTAGAAAATATGGTGATAGTGTGAGGTGGGCCATGTAATCACCGAGCCTGTGTGTTTTCACTGCTTTCGCACTCCTCCGCTATAAGAATGGAGAAAATTGTAATCTAGTAGTACCTCCTTTTGCCGAAAGAGTGGGACATCCAGCAGTCGTACCACCTCAGTAGTACTGACCAATGAGCCATCAAATCACATACAACTAGCAGTAAGTTGGAAGGACGAAGAAACCATCACTCTTGAATCCGCTTCTCTCTTCCACGCAGGCGCTAGTGAGAGGTCGCGTCTGCTCTGCCCAGGCATGAATGCGGTACCGATTCTTTGGAGCAGCGCTGACCGTTTCGGGCGAGAAGCGCGCGCGGGCGATGGAGGGGCTATGGGTGGGCCAAGCTGGTCAGGAGCGGGCGTGGAAGCTGTCCGCCTGTCCCGACCGGACGCCCGGAAACGAGAGGATGCACCGACTCTCACGGCTAAATCGTACATTATACACCATCTCTCCATAGGAGTAGGTCGATGTGTCGCTCTCTCTAACACACACATGCTGTTAAACACACACACACACGCACACGCACACACAAGTTCATAGAATAGGAATATCCTGTGAGTGCGAAGCCACAGGAATTGAGATACAAATGGAGTACGTATAAGAAGAGAAGAGGTGCCGAATATTCCATCAAACCTGGACTGAGGAGTAGTACTCCCTCTGTCTAGGTGTTAAGTCATCTTACGAAAATCAGATATTCCCAAAATGTTTAGGCGTCGTCCATTAACATCGCATCTCAATCCCCTCCTGGCCTCGTTGCTAGCGAGCGTTGTTACTTAGGGAGCGTTTGGATCCTTAGAAAGAACAGCTTATAGCCTAGCTGGGCAAGGTAAGGCGTTTGCAACTGTTAAAATATGTTAGCTTTTGTGGTCCAGCTAGATTGGGTGGGCTAGAAAAACCTTGCTAGCTCAAGAGAGCCAGATCGGCTCGCTTCCGACGGCAAACTTCGCGCACGAAAAAATCAGCGACCCACTCATGACAACGATTTTCACGGGGCAAGGCTGGTAAGAAAAAGAACTAAACCGTTTGACCAGGCAAGGTTGGCAAAGCAAAAGTTGGCTAGCCGGGCTAGCCATAGTGGGAGTAACTTAGGTACTAGTAATAGCACAGCCCAAGAAAAAATTTCTTATTTGGCATGGAGTTAATGAGGAAAGAGATGCTTGTGGTAACATAATATGTTAGGCTAGTCATAGTGGGGAGTAATTTATACTAGTGTCATGCATATGACACTAGTCTAAGTTACTACCTTCATAGTGCAAAGTAACATAGTAGTAGTGTCACATGTGGCTTCATTTAATAGCTTGTAGACTCATCTTGTTTTGCAAAGCGCTATGTTATAGTAACATATTATGTTACCACTTCTCATCAACGACGTGCCACATAAGCAAAAATTTCTCGAAGTGCGCTATGTTACTACCTAAGTTACTCCCACTATGACCAGCCTTACTATAACATAACACACCCCGAGGTAAAATGAGTCTATATCTCAATTAATGAATACTTGCATGTTACCATCCATATGTTACTACCCACTATGAAGGTAGTAACATAGACTAGTAACATATGCATATTACTAGTCTAAGTTACTCACCACTATGACCAGCCTAAGCAATGTAACCAAACGCTCCTTACTCTGCCTTGTTATCTCCCCTGGAAACCCAATGCATGGAGCGCAACTACGCGTTGATCAGTCAAGAAATCAAAGTCAACTTGCATGCGAGTTAATACGTGGCCCTACATGGTAGCTAAAATGGCATCTCTTAGTTGTTGTGATTAATTGTTGCATTTAGAGACAGAATTCAGGGGTTTGATTGGAGGAAGGACCGGTCAAGTTTCTCCTCCAATCTGCTTGCACCTTGGTCCCGCTACACCTTCTAACGTGACTTACACCTAGACGGAGGGAGTAGTATGAGATACGGTGGCACACTGACTTAGGTCGAATACAAGTGCCCAAAATTATTGGAATAGAGCATAGTGTACAAACTAAATAATTAAAAGAGTAAAATGCACTGTTGGTCATTAAACTTATCGTATAAGTTCACTTTGGTCACTATACTCAAGAATACGGTCGATACAGTCACTATATACGCGATGAGGTGATAATACAGTCATTTCGAGATCGTATAGCTCTGTATTCATCCATTTTGACCACACAAACCTCCAATTGTGATTAACTAGTGGCATATAGTTTTCTACCTTTAGTAGTGGCACACGCATGCAGCGCGCAGCTTGTAGTGCATGCACACGCACTAGCACAGACTCAAGTCGCACACTGGCCCGTATTGCCGCAAGTTCGTGCAGTGCCTCGCCTGTTGTCCGCCGTTCCCCTTGTTGACCCTGCCACCTGAAGTAGTCGACCCGTTGCTCTACCACTACGCCAAGTCCGAGCTGTCGCTACTTGTGGCGCAATGCATATGAACTCCATCTGCGTGAGATGACATGGCCATCAGTGGATTATGATGACACCCACACTAGGTCGCTCTACTCGCCTTGTGTGCACAATTGTCGTGCGGCTGCCGAAGTACAACCCTGCGGCCTCAACTTCATCGCCAGTCTAGGTGTGTGCGTGCTGTGTGCTAACTAGTGTGTGTCTGCCAACTGCGTGCTATTGTGCGAGTGCATGCATGCGTATTGTGTGCATGTTATAATAAGGATTCACTCAAAATAGTACATGAGCGAACAGAGGGATCAATTGGACAGTGTTCACGAGCAGCAGCGAGATGTGTGAGGTAAGATACACCACGGGCGCTTTTATTTTTTCTTATTAATTTGTTTGTTTCACCCTCTGATTGGTGGGACCCAACATACTACGTGGAGAGAGGTAAGGTGACTAAGGCTGCATTATTTCTGTACTACCAACACTGCTTTAAATCCCAAAAGACCTTACCACCAAAGCCACATGACACGATTATGATTGAAATCCCAATGACTCCCACGCAAAAAAACACGTCATGCTTGTCACACGAATGCAGGAATGTATAAAAGGTTATTTTCCTCTCGTTAATCATAACGTGAGGGTGGTGTAGTTGGTTAGCCTGTTCGCTCATCAAACCTGAGGTCTCGGGTTCGATAACCACACTTGAGCATAATTTTATTTTTGTTCGAGTTCTTTCTTCCACCCAATGATAGGTAGGCCTCGCATGTCAGAGACAGAAAGTGATCTGGGGCGGTGCCAGGAGGATTCTTTGACTGGTCAAAATGGATGGATACGGAGCTATACGATCTCGTAGTGACCATACAATCACCTCATCACACATATGGTGACCATATTCTTGAGTACAGTGACCAAAGTGAACTTAGCAATTACTCTCATTACCCCCTAGTTTCTTAGCACCCGCTGTAACCCTTAGTACATGCGGTGGCACACTGACTTAGGCCGAATACAAGTGCCCAAAATATTTAAAATTGGAGGATGGTGCAGCCCACCTTTCCGATATTTTGACCGTGTGTGGTTCAGTTATTGTTCACTTTGGAGGGTCGTGTACCACACGTGAACGTTAGTAAGCGCGTCCGGGAGGCGTGCACTATTAATTGCGAGTTGACTCCTTCGAGCGTTAAATTTTCTTCATGTATTAGCATTGCCCCTAGTATTTTTATTCACTACGTTAAATAAAGAGTTCTTTTCATGCACAATTTAAAATGATTTTTATGGACAGAAAAAGAAAACCACTCCATCTATATATGTTGCAGCCTGGGTGCTTGTTTTCTAGGGTTTGCACTCTTCACACTCTCTCTACTATATATATACACGCTGGAGCCTCAGTGCTTGTAGTTGCTCTCCTCACACTCTCTCACCCTCTCCAGATCTAAACAAGACTTCATTGGCCTCTCTCTCTCTCTCTCTCTCTCCCTCACTGCTGGTCCAAGAGCCGGCAGGATCCGTTCGCCGGGAAGGGAAGGAGGCTTAACGCTGTCGTCGTTGGCGAGAGAAGGAATCCGCTATCTGCGCAGCTGTTCTCTTTCACCCAGTAGTGGTGCGGGAGAGCCTCTGACCCCTTCTTCCTCGCCACCATACATAGTGTGGGCAGAATGGCCTCCGGTCACCCACGGAACCACGCCCCAGGAACCTTAAGGTATAATTTACTTATTCCACATGCATTGATGTAGCTGCATGTGGGCTTTTTCCGCTTCTGCACTTGAATCTAGGTGTTGGATCAAATAGGAAAGTAGTGGGGAAAGTTGTATAGCATGAATCTAGGACGTGGTTCAAAGAGGAAAGGAATAGGGGAAAGTTGTATAGCATGAATCTAGGACGTGGTTCAAAAAGGAAAGGAAGGGGGGAAAGTAGTGGTGAAAGTTGTATCGTATGAATCTAGGACGTGGTTCAAAGAGGAAAGGGGGGAAAGTAGTGGGGAAAGTTGTATAGCATGAATCTAGGACGTGGTTCAAAGAGGAAAGGAAGGGGGATAGTACAAGTACAGACTGGCTATCCAGCACCTACGTTGGTCGACAAGGGAAAACAATGACAAACGCAGTACGCACATCTGTAACAAACTGATCTTTTTGTTTTGGGGGACAAGGCTGTATAGTTTGAGCAGGACTAGATTTGCTGCACTCACATAGGGAAAGGTGTCTAAAGATAACAAAACTGGGACCAACACAAATATGCTCCTTGGTTGTTTGTTCTTTGTTGCAACAGACTATGCATCACCCCTTCATACATCAGTAGATGCACAAGGTGCTCATGCGTCCACTGTCCCGTGCAACTCTTTAGCTGTTGTTAATCTAAGGCCCTGTTTGGTTAAAAAGTCCTAGGACTTTTTTTAGTCCCAACTAAAAAGTCCCTAGTCCCTACCTACTTGGTTCTAGGGACTAAACATGGAGTAGAGGTTATTAAAGACGTGGTAAAAGACCATGTTACCCCTATTAATGAACAAATAGAGATAAGGTGTGATGCGAGGAAGGGTAACTATTGGAAAAAGTCTCAAAAAGACTCTCCCTCGGGGTCTTCTTTCTTTAGTCTGAAATGCCCACTTTTAGTCCCTAAAAGTCCCTCCTATTTGGTTTAGATGGGACTGAAAGGGACTTTTTTTAGTCCTACACCAAAAAGTCCTTGTGAACAAACACCCTCTAATAATGCCGCTGGAAAATTGATGCAATGCCACAGTTAAAAGCAAATTACATGTTTAACAAATTTTATTGTTAGTATAATCTCTATGTTATTATGAATCAATGACACCGTTTGAGAAATGCTACTGTCTTGCTTTCTTTCCCATTTAGATAAGTTAGATGCTTCTTTTTGTTGGCTTCTGTGTCATCCACCGTTATTGACCACTAGTTGTTTCCTTTGCACCTCTGTGTAAACAGGGTTATCTACTTCACCTTGTTGCTATTGTGACCTTTTGTTGCACTGCACAAAACACTTTTGTTTTAAGAGTGTTTTGTGCAGTTCAACCAAAATGTCACACCGACAACGTTGCTTGATCTTAGTGGAACTGCACAGGAGGAGATCTTACTTCCGATCCGCGTTGGCAAATTTGGTTCTGATCTTCTTCTTGTGAGTGGTTTGATTTCCACATAATGAGAGGTGAGTACTAGCCTTCTTTCACATGATTGTGCAGTGTGCTTTCATATGTTGTGCTACTTGTACGGTAATGTTGCTTGATTTTAGTGAATTGCACAAATGGAGACAATACTTCCAATCTGTATGTGCACCGTAATATCCCATTGAGGTAAGATAAGGATATTTCACAACTGTTGGCCTGTATTTTGCCACTTCCATCAGAAAATTAATGTCGTTGTTTAGTACAATACTTGTGCTCCCTAATTGACATGCCAAATCTTACATTGAAGGTGAAGCTTGTCTGTTTTTGAACCAAGTCATGAAGGGGAAGAACAAGCGAAAGAAAAACAAAAATCAACTCCCGGTGCTGTAATGAAGCACTAGAACTGTGATGACACAAGTAATGATATAGTTTTGCATCTTAATTTATTGCTATAGCTGGAACGAGCAATTATTTTGCCACTGATTTGATGCCACTCTTAATGTAATATGTAATTATCTCTACTTGTGGAAACATGGATCTTCTTTGAAGATACCATATATTTTATTGGAACTGCACAAGAAGATGTTGGAAACATTAAACTAATCGAGGAGGATATAGTAAGCATGGCAACCATAGTAGATAACAACAGATGGTTCCGGAGAAGTGCTTGATCTGTATGCTCTACACAATAAGCCTCCTGACAAAGGTTGGTACTCGCCCACGGATTTCATCCATATGATTGAGCTTTGTCATCTCTATTGGTGTTGTGCTACTGTTTAGATACTGTCAAGAGAAAGTGGTATTGTCCTTGAGAAGTGCTTCATCTGTGCTGTTTTAAATATTTCCTTTCCTTTTTTTCGAGCAAATAGGGATGCTAGAATTTAGTTGTCCTCTTGTCTTTGCACAACAGGATCATCCTCCTCTGAAGAAGAATATGGAGTACTTGAAGTGACTAGTTCTGATTATGCCAGGATGAAGAAGCCATGTCTATCTTCTCATCAGAAGGAGCAGTTGAAGGATGGTTACATTACTCCCCACAAGACCAAACTAACTTCAGCTCAGAAGGACTGACAGATCTCCATTTTCTTGCTGTGACGCGCAAGTACAATGTTGTTCTAGGATTCTTTCCGGTGAGTTCCATTTTTTTAAGTGTGCTCTACATGGACCATGTAGGTGCCTGTTTAAACTATCAATTCATAGTACAGTTTGCTTTATACTAATCACTTTTTTTGTATTTGTGCAAACAGGGGTTCTCAGCTTGATTTCAATGGGAACTGCGCAAAATGTTCATGAATACATCAAATCATTCATTTCCACCACAAGAAAGGAGGTACCAATATGTTCAAGGTGTTGCAACATATGAAGGCGAAATAATACAAGCTACATGCGAATTTGGTTGATTTTGGTGGAACTGCACAAAAAGAATAGTTGGTTTATTTAGCACGAGGTGCCATGTCAATGTCCGAACTGATGGCAAACCCTGCCCATTCCACAATCGTATGCATTTGATATTTTGGAATGGGAAAACCTTGTCAAAGTTTGTTCATCGATGTGCGCAAATCAACACGCATTTGACATTTTGGAATGGGACAACCTTGTCAAATTTTGCTCATTGATGTTAGCAAGAAGATATGCATTTGATATTTTTGAATGGGACGCCCAGCATCGATCAATTTTTCTTTATTCTTTAGTTGTGAAGTAAATATTGGCTTTGACATGTGAATCGCCGAGATGCATAATCATCGATTGTTTTGTATGTTCTCTATGAATTGCCAGGCCCGTATGTTTGATTGCAATGTACATGAACGCTAAAAAGCTGCTCAAACTCTTTGTACTCCCTGTGTTCCTTTTTACTTCGCATATTAGATTTTTTCAAGTCAGTTGATTATACATTGTGAATGTTCATACTTTTTTCCATAAGATTGGTCAAAGTAGAGATACTTTGACTGCAGACAAAACTTGTATGCATACTAAAAAGGACCGGACGGAGTACATGTGAAACTGCTGCAAACGAGGTGATCACCCTGGGAATAATGCTAGTACGTATTGTTTTGCATGTTCATCCAATGCTAGTGATATAAGAATTCGAACTAATCGAACTAAATTCATTCATACATGGTCGGAGTTCATATAAACATGTCGGATTTCATTATACATTTCATACATTCTTGAACTAAAAAGGGGTGCGCTGGAGTTATAATTAATTAACTGAAGCTACCCACCTGTGTCTTGCTGCGCCGAACAGAAGCTTCTTCTCCAGCAGACTAAGTTTTAGTGACTTAAATGCAGGTGCAGTTGCATAACTGATATGTGGCCTAGATGCCTGTTGGCCCCACATGTCAGTGACCCAACTGCACCAGCAGTTAAGTAACTGAAGCATCGTCCTTCTCCAACATAGTTCTCTGACTCCACGTCACCGCCAAGAAGCTAATTGGCCGTCAATGGTCAACCCACCTAGCTTCGCTTCAACCGAAGGGTAGCCGCGATGGCCTTACTTGGACCCGAGTGGCGGCGACCTACCGTGTTCTATTGTTCCTCGTTTTCTGTGCGGCGCAGCCTCGTTGGTAGCGGGGAGGGGCCTTGAGGGAGCCTGCGATGTCCTCTTTCTCGTTACCGGTGGGGCGGCGCCTCGGTGTAGCGGGGGAAATCCTACCCCTCGTTGCCAGCAGGGTGGGGCCTCGGCTGAGCCGGAGATGTCCTTTGCCTCGTTGTTGGCGGGGCGGGGCCTCGGCGGAGTAGGGCCTCGCTGAAGCCGGTGAGGTCCTCCGCCTAGGTGCCAGTGGGGCTGCGCCTAGGTGGCGCCGGCGATGTCCTCTGCCTCGTTGTTGGCGCAGTGGGTCCTCTGCTGAGAAGGGCCTCACCAAAGCCGGTGAAATGCTTCACCTCGGTGTCGGCGGGGTGGGGCATCAGCAGAGCCGGCGGTGTCCTCTGGCTCATTGTTGCCACCATAGGGCCTCGGCGGAGCAGGGCCTCATCGACGCCAGCAGAGCGGGGACTCGTCGGAGCTGACATTGTCCTCTGCCTCATCCTCGGTCTCGCCAAACAGCACCTCGCCCGCTTCATCGCCCTCTTTGTAGGTGGCCGCAGCCTCCGCCACCCGCATGTGGTACCGCCAGCGCTCAAGACGGCCCTCGAGGGCGGAGCGGTACGAGTCGAGCAGCGCCTCCTGCTCCGCCCGCTCCATGGCGATCTGCTCCTCCGCATGTAGGTGCTCCTGGAGGAGATGGTGGTTGTAGGCGGCGTCGGCCTGCGCCTCCCGGAATTGCTCCTCACGCTTCTGCCTCACCGTGTCCATGTATTGGGCATGGGCCTCACCGATGGTCATGGTGCAATGCACCGGCGAGGATGGCATGGAGGAGGGGGTTGGCGCCGGATCGTCGACTACCAAGTTCTCCATTGGGACTTCGTCGTCCTCCGGCTGCTTGCCGGCTTGGTCCGTCATCTGCCCGTCCTAAAGAGAACTGGAGTGTGAGGAACCCATGGTGGGCAATAGAGGTGTGGACAAGAGAAAGGGAACGAAGGAGGATGACTGCGGCTATGGCCGGCGCAGCTATTTATATAGCAATGGTGGGCGGCAGAGGGATGGACGTGTGGCACCGGAGTAGCCGCCTCGGCAACTACATATCATTAATGTGGGTGGCAGACGGACGGACAACACTTGTGTCGTTTAAAGGCGGAGCAATCGCCTGCACCTGGAAGCGAGGCGGGCGGCGCTAACCGTTTCGGGCGGAAAGCGCGCCAGGGCGAGGGAGGCGGTCTGGGTAGGCCAGGGTAGTCAGACTCGTGCTTGGCAGCGGGTCGGTCCAGCAGTCGGACATGCTGGCTCGCCAGTGAGCTCGCCGAGCAGAGCGACGACAATCAGACGATGGACATAGCTTCCGACCAGGAGCCAGTGCCACTGTCCAAGCCGGTTCATGCCATGTTCACCATAGAGCAGGTGCGGCCACACTTCGATGCCCTAATGGAGGAAGAGCTACCAGCGCAGGAGGACCTGTGCTGCAACCTCCATCTCCTCAACGAGCACTGGTGTACAAGCGAACGACAATGCCGTTGCGGACATGTGGCCCTATGATCCTGGCTCCCCGAATGAGCAGCGGGCGTTGTATCAGACCATCCGTAGGGCCCGCGAGGCCCTCTCCGTTGTCCTTCGAGTTGTTGCGCTCGTCGTGGCGCCTCCGTCTCGCATTGTCAACATGGTCAACGGACATGACGAATGAGGAGATGACTTTACTTGGATAGGATGACAATGGGGACCCACCAGGGCCATAGCCGCACGTACGCAAGTGCCTCCTTATTATATGCAGCTATAATTTTTTTGCTTCCTCCTGGTTTCCTGACATCACGGTCCCACACCATTGTCAACCGATGTAGTCAATAAACAAGAGAATTGCACAAGGAGCGTCCTACAGC
Source organism: Triticum urartu (assembly GCF_003073215.2). NCBI lineage: Eukaryota > Viridiplantae > Streptophyta > Magnoliopsida > Poales > Poaceae > Triticum > Triticum urartu. The sequence goes on from NC_053028.1 coordinate 303,814,198, forward strand.
TGGGACCAAGCAGCTCGAGCATTATTTGTGTTTTTGAGGAGTGAGCACTGCAGAGTTTTTCTTGAGCGATGTTTTCGTTGTTGTTCAGAGGAGAGCAGGGTATTAACTGGGCGGACAGTGGCCTGTCTAGCCCAGGCCAGATATCTAGCCCAGATATTAATTTTTTTCAAGCTAAAAATGGCTAGCCCAGCTATACTTTTTTTAGGAATACCCAGGCAAGGTGAACTTGTTATTCTCCGCCCCGCTGGGCTGCAAATCTTTCCTAGGAGGGATACATTAGGCTTCACAAGAATATTGGCTTTAAGAAATAATAAATGGGATGTAATTATAAAAACTGGGCAGTAACTATAAAAAATGCACTAAACACATAATTAGTTTATAAAATATTATTTTTGGATTTTGAAAATTTAATATCAATAATTTTTTCGCGCACAATATTTCGTTGGATTTTTACGTAATACAAATTTATATTGAAATTGTATTTAATCTGAATAGAAATTTCGAGATAAAACTATTTCGGATCGCATCAAAATGTGGTAAATTTTATTAAATTCGGTTTTGAGCGGTTGGTTGAAATTATTATTCGTTGTCCTAGCTAGAAAATGGGTTGTACTTTTAACAAACTGTAAATGGGCTGTAGTAAATTCCATTAGAATTCAAAAATGGGATGTACATTCTTAAAAATTGCAAATGGGCTATAAGTTCTCTGCCACACACTTGTGGTCCTACTAAGTTGATGCGTCCCCTAAAAAAAGTAAGTTGACGCGTATGCAAGGCTTTGTCAACTAATAGTCAACACATGGTTCTAGCAGCAGTGGTCATTGGATATCCATCCAACGGACATCGTGCTTCTTCTTCAATCTCGGACATTCTAGCTTCAACCGCCCAAAAAATGATACCTCCCCTTGACATCTGGGGCGCACCATTTCGGAGGATGACTTGTGGGCCTACTAAGTTGACGCATACCAAGGGCTTTGTCAACTTAGTCAATATAAATGATTCTAGCTGCAGTGACCGTACGATGTCCATCCAACGACCGTCGTGCTTCTGCAACCTCTGGTCTTCTTGCTCCAGCCGCCCAAACCAGCGCCGGTCGTGCCGCGTGCTCCTGCCTCCCGTGGCCGGCTGTGATGCCACGGAGTCCTCACCGCCCCTACTACTCCCACCGCTGGCCAGGCCATCCCTCTACTCACCCACACCCCCTGTTATTGTGTGGCGATGGTAGCCTCACACCGCAGCCGAACAAATGAACCCTCGTACTCCTCTCCGCGTGGGCATCCACTAAAGCGTCTTCCCCGGCTCCGCGTCATCCCCTTCCTAGGCCTCGCTGTCGTCCGCGCCCTGGTGCTCTCGGCATGGCGTGGTCAACGTGGTCAACGATGACTTCCATCAGAAGAGTAATGTATGTGGAGAGGCTGACAGCTGGGTCCACGGCCACAGCAAGGAAGTGCCTCCTTACTATGTGGAAAATATTGATTCCTCCACTTGACAGCAGGGACCCACCGGATGAGCCACCATATTTCATGAAAAAACGTTCCCCCCTGACTGCTGGGACCCACCAGCTACATCTTCGCACACGAGGAAGTGCCTGACAGTCGGGACCCACCTGGTCTAAGCGTACGTAGCGTTGTCATTCTGGTCGTGAACGTGTATGTACATACTGGTCGATCGGTCTGTCTGCAGGCTGCAACGATGAACTGTGGCCATGTAAGGAAGGGCATGTGTTGTAGTAGAGGCGCGCACGTAGCATGTCACGCATTCCCATTAATATCGTGTACACGTATGTACATCGGCCAGGGTGCAAGAAAGTAAATATGGACACGTACATACATACAGGTGGGATCTCAAACGCCTACTCGCGTATACGTATGGCCAGGGCTTGTGTACATGGCTGGGTCGGAACGGATAAAGAGCGTTGTCGTCGTGTGCATGGGGAGGAAATAGAATGAGTCGTGTTCATCGGGAGGCAACATAATACGTCGTCTTCATCGGGAGCCAACTGGCTTGGACAGAACAGCCGATCGAAATGAGGCCCGACGTACCGCAGAACGGAGGAAATGGCCTTGTGTTCGTCCGGCCACGGTCGAAACGGAATCCTGTTCATTGGGAGGGCTCTGGCGTACCGCAAAACGGAGGAAATGGACTTCTCTTGGACCTCCTACGGTCGAAACGGGGTCCTGTTGATCGGGAGCGGTGTGGCGTACCGCAAAACGGAGGAAACGGACTTGTGTTGCAGTGCTACGGTCGAAACGGGGGTCCTGTTCATCGGGAGGGGTGTGGCGTACCGCAAAACGAAACTCCACGAGATACTGCTCATCTCCGTCGTCGACCTCCTCCAGCCTCCACGGGCTACTGTTCATCCACTGTCTACCTCCTCCAGCCTCCACCTGCGACCGTTCATCCACGGGCTCCTATTCATTCAGTCTCCACCGCTCCTCCATCGACTACTGTTCAACCAGCCCTCTCCACGGGGGCCTGTTCAACCACCCCTCCACGGGCTACAGTTCATCAAGCCCTCCACCGGCTACTGTTCAACCAGCCCTCCATGGGGTCCTATTCATCCATCCCTCCACGGGGTCCTGTTCATCCACCCCAACAGGCTCGATCGAGGTCCTGTTCATCCAGCGGCAATGACCTCTACTACCACGGGGTCCTGTTCATCCAACCCCCCACTAGGAACTATTCATCCAACCCCCCCTCCCGCCAACAATGCTCACTTTTCATCAAGGAAGGAGGCAGCAGGGTTCGATCGGCTTCAAGTAGTAGCAGTAGCGAAGGAATCACTCGGGTTCCGTTAACAACAAGGGATCGATCTCTCGGGTTCAGTAACGTAGCTAGTGCAATCGCTCGGGTTCAGTTAGAGCCCAATGCTTCGCTCGGGTTCAGTTAGAGCGCAACGCCTTGCACACACATATACGTGTACAAGAGAAACGCGTATTGCTCGGCCCCCAACCACCCACCATAACCAGGAACTCCCTGATATTTTCCTCGCCCTTGCTTATACCACGGTTTTCTCCGTCATGCACGGCCCAAAGAATGTCATGCAGCTGCGTCTCTGGCCCGCCCAGGACAAAAAGCCCATTTTCCGTCATGATTTTTTGTTATAGAAGTAGGAGCCTACCACATCTATGATGATATCGGGTTTTTTCACAATCATTGTCAAAGAAGTGTCATAAGCATGACATAATGTTTTTTTTGTTCGGCCCAAAATGTCACGGATGTGTCTTTTTTTGTAGTGAATGGACAAGAGGTAAACTTATCTGTCTGGCTTGCCGGGGACCATGGTGTCGTGCAATCTTCTCGTCCCTTATCGGAGTCAAGTTCACGACATCAACCTGCAACTCCACGTAGATGAGAATGAATGCAGGATGCAGTCCTATCTATATGCATATGCAAATGCTCATGAAATGCTTATGCAATGATCTGGATGTGCTTGTGCATGCATGCAATCTTCACCGGGGCCCCCACAGCGCTTCTATATTTTATCTTGCCCGGGGTCATCGCCCCGGCTTTGTACAAGGGGTTACATGCAACTGAGGCAAGGCCTATACAAAAGGGTGGCTGCCGAGCGGTGCGCGGCCGCCTCATGCCTTATGGGTAGTACTTACGGAGATGCTCAATATTCCATGAGTTTTGCAACTGTGTGCCATCTCCGGTCTCCAGACGGACTATGCCAGGTCTGGTGACTCATACCACCCGGTAAGGGCCTTCCCACTTTGGTGATAGCTTGTTTGTACCCTTGACGGACTAAACGCGCTTAAGGACAAGGTCACCTTCCTCAAAACACCGGGCATGAATCCTACGACTATGATAGCGACGCAGGGCTTGCTGGTAGCATGTAACACGTGTAGCAGCCTGATACGTCTCCAACGTATCTATAATTTATGAAGTATTCATGCTATTATATTATCAACCTTGGATGTTTTATATGCATTTATATGCTATTTTATATGATTTTTGGGACTAACCTATTAACCTAGTGCCCAGTGCCAGTTTCTGTTTGCCCCTTGTTTTTGAGTTTTACAGAAAAGGAATATCAAACGGAGTCCAATTGACGTGCGAATTTTTGACGATTTTTTATGGACCAAAAGAAGACCCCGGAGTAACAGAGTTGGGAGAGGAGAGTCCCGGGGCGTCCACGAGGGTGGGGGGCGCGCCCACCCCCCAGGCGTGTGGTCCTGCCTCGTGGATGCCTCGGGCACCTCCTTGACATGAGACCGACACCAAAAATTCCTAGAAATATAGAAACCTCGGAAAATTAACCTAGATTGGGAGTTTTGCCGCTAGAAGCCTCCGTAGCCACCGAAAACCAATCTAGGCCCTCTCTGGCACCCTGCCGGAGGGGGCCGTCATCACCGGAGGGCATGGAGGAGGATCCCGGAGGGGCCATCATCACCATGAAGGCCAAGGACTAGAGGGATAACCTCTCCCCATCTAGGGGGAGGCCATGGAGGAGGAAGCACAAGGGGGAGAACCTCTCCTCCTCTCTCTCGGTGGCACTAGAGTGCCATCGGGAGGGGAGTCATTGTCGTGGTGATCGTCTTCATCAACATCACCATCATCATCATCACCCTCATCTCTTTTACGCGGTCCACTCTCCCGCACCCCGCTGTAATCCCTACTTGAACATGGTGCTTTATGCCACATATTATGATCCAATGATGTGTTGCCATCCTATGATGTTTTGAGTAGATATCTTTTGTCTTTGGGTTGATTGATGATCTAGATTGGTATGAGTTGTATGTTTTACTTTGATGCTATCCTATGGTGCCCTCTGTGTCGCGCAGGCGTGAGGGGCTCCCGCTTTAGGGTGTTGCAATACGTTCATGATTCGCTTATAGTGGGTTGGTGAGTGACCGAAACACAAACCCGAGTAAGGGGGTTGTTGCGTATGGGAATAAAGAGGACTTGATGCTTTAATGCTATGGTTGGGTTTTACCTTAATGATCTTTAGTAGTTGCGGATGCTTGCTAGAGTTCCAATCATAAGTGCATATGATCCAAGTAGAGAAAGTATGTTAGCTTATACCTCTCCCTCATATGAAACTGCAATAGTGATTACCGGTCTTGTTAACGATTGCCTAGGACAATTCCGCACACTGATCCACCATTATTCCACACTCGCTATTTATAATATTTAGTAATATATTCTAACTTCATGATAACGGCACCTACTTTTATATTTTAGCTCTCCGATATCATACAAAGTTATCCTCTTCATACCCACAACCTAGTTTTATTTCTCGTTGCTAGTTGGAAGCAAACGTTCGGTGTACATAGAGTCGTATCAGTGGCAGATAGGGCTTGAGAGAATATTGATCTTACCTTTAGCTCCTTGTGGGTTCAACACTCTATAATTATCACTTCCATCTTTGGAAATTGCTACGATGATTCCTTGGACTTGGGGATTATCAAGCTCTTTTCTGGCGCCATTGCCGGGGAGCAATAGCGTGGGGTTGATATTCTCGTGTGTTCTTGTTTGCTTTCTTCACTAAGTAGATTTTGTTTTCCTTTTTGTTTCTGTTTAGTTGTGGGTGAAACATACAATTTTTTTAAAAGAATGAAAATACCCCAAAAAAATTACTTGCCTCTCATGCCTAATTTTTTTTTCAAAAAGAGAAGTGATTGGAAAGTTATGTATTGAAGAAGTGAGGGTCGACCTTTAGCACTCGTGTTCATGCTCATGGAAAAAATGTAGAATTTTTCATGGAAGTTTCTCTGTAAATAATTATCCCCTTATATATATCCATTGTATTATAAAAATAATGTGCCAAGCTTTGGTTTTAGGATGATTAGATTGCTTGTTTACTATGTGCAGAACAAAAACAGAAACTTTGGCTGTAGCACGTGATTTTACATTTTTACTGGAAAGTCAAATGGGTCTGAAACTTTTTGCACACTACGTCTGTATAACTTGTTCAAATTGTCAAATTTATTTCATAATTTTTGGAGATACAGAAGTTTACTAAACCTTCATATTACTATAGACTGTCCTGTTTTAGACAGATTCCGTTTTTCATGTGTTGTTTGCTTCTTTTGATGAATCTATGAGTAGTATAGGGGGGTATGAACCATGGTGAAGTTGGAATACAGTAGATATAGTTCTAATATGAAATTCGAATGAGTTTGCAACAGTACCTAAAGGTAGTGATTTGCTTTATTATACTAACGGATCTCACAAACTTTTTGTTAAGTTTTTTGTGGATGAAGTGTTCGAAGAACGAGGAGTTACCGATGTGAGAAGAATAAAGAGAGGCAAGCGCTCAATATTGGGGATTCCCAAGGCACCCCAAGTAAATATTCTAAGGATACTCAAGCATCTAAGATTGGGGATGCCACGGTTGGCATCCCATCTTTCTTCTTCAACAATTATCGGTATACCTTGGTTTTTGTTTCGTTCACATGATTTGTGTCCTTTGTTTTTTTGTTCTTCCTTTATGAACCATGCTAGTATGAGATAGACCTTCATTGATTTATAAAATGCTTCATGTGCTTCACTTATATCTTTTAAGTATGATCTTATAGAATTGCTCTTTGTGCTTCACTTAAATCTTTTGAGTATGGTTTTATAGAATGCTTCGTGTGCTTCACTTATACATTTTTAGCTTGGACATTGGTTAGTTTATATTAATTGTAGAAAGCTCCATGAAGTTCACTTATATCTTTTGGAAGAGTGTCAACCCTAGGAACTAGTGATCCCGCTATTCCGAATGAGAAGAATTTTGCTTATGTGGAGAGTAGAAAAATTTCTATGCTTGTAGATCATGAAAAGAATGCTTTATGTGATGGTTATATTGCTGAAATAATTCATGATGCTACTGAAAATTATTATGAGGGAGGAATACATGCTTGTAGGAGTGCAATAATATCAAGTTTTTCTCTCTATGTGCTTAAATTTTTGAAGTTATACTTGTTTTTCCTTCCTATGCTAGTTGATTCTTGTTCCCATAAATTTTGTGCTCACAAAATCCCTAGGCATAGGAAGTGGGTTAGGTTTAAATGTGCTAGTCATATTCTTCATGATGCTCTCTTTATGTTCAAGTCTTATCTTTCATGTGAGCATCATTGAAATCGTCATGCCTAGCTAAAAGGCATTAAAGAAAAGCGCTTGTTGGGAGAAAACCCAATATTTACCCTTACTGTTTTTGTGTGTTTACATGATTAAGCTACTGTAGTAATCATTCTTTATAGCTTTTGTTTCAATAAAGTGCCAAGTAATACCTTTGGGAAGACTTGGGTGAAAGTTAATGTGATCTTGCTGTAAAAAACAGAAACTTTGCGCTCACGAGATTAGCTGCCATTTCGTACATAAGAGTGATTTGGTGCTGATTCTTTTTGAATAAGGTTAATAGACAAATTCCTCACGTCCACCAATTTATTTCATAATCTTTTGAGTAGCAGAAGTATGGTTAGTGTTCAGATCATTACAGACTGTTCTGTTTCTGACAGATTCTGTTTTCATTGCATAGTTTGCTTGTTTTCTAGTTTCTATGACTTATATTCCCCAATATAAATTATAGAAATGATATGGTACAGTAGGAATTGTGTGAGAACAATTACAATCTTTGTCTTTGATAGTACCAAGGTGAATGGTATACTCTTTATCATACTAACCTATCTCATGAAGTTCCGTTAAGTTTTGTGTGATTGAAGTTTTCAAGCTTTGGGTGAGATATCGATATGAGGAGAATAAGGAGTGGAAAGACGCTAATCTTGGGGATGCCCAAGGCACCCCAAGGTAATATTCAATGAAGACTCAAGCGCCTAAGCTTGGGGATGCCCCGGAAGGCATCCCCTCTTTCGTCTTCAAAACTATCGGTATACCTTACTCGGAGCTATATTTTTATTCGTCACAACATATGTGTTTTGCTTGGAGAGTATTTTCAATTTTACTTGCTATTTGAATAAAATCATTGCATCTGAAATCTTAAATGAAAAAGAATCCTCCCATGGCTAGTTAATTATTTGACTACTCAGTGTCCTTCACTCATATCTTTTTGGAGTAGTTTGTCATTACTCACGTGCTTCACATATATCCTATGAGTAAATGGTTGAATGAATTGAATATCATAAATCTCAATTTATATATGTTTCATATGCTTATACCGTGGGGAGTAATGACTTCACATAGAATAAGTATAGTTAGTAAAACTTATTGAAAGTTAGCAAACGTAGAATTGGTCGCTTGAACAATCCGTGAAAGAATATTGAAGGAAGAGAGATTTCACATATAAATATACTATCTTGGACATGTTTTGTAATTGTGAGCACTCATTAAAATATGACATGCTAAAAGGTTGATGCCGGACAAGGAAGACAACGTAATGGGTTATGTTTTCTTATATCCGAAATAAAGTATATTGTCTTGGATCATCCAACATGTTGAGCTTGCTTTTCCCCCTCATGCTAGCCAAATTCTTTGCACCAAGTAGAGATACTACTTGTGCTTCCAAACATTCCTTAAACCAGTTTTGCCATGAGAGTCCACCATACCTACCTATGGATTGAGTAAGTTCCTTCAAGTAAGTTGTCATCGGTGCATGCAATAAAAATTGCCCGCTAAATATGTATGATCTATTAATGTGGAGAAAATAAGCTTTATACGATCTTGTGATGTGGAAGAAATAAAAGCGACGGACTGCATAATAAAGGTCCATATCACAAGTGGCAATATAAAGTGACGTTCTTTTGCATTAAGATTTTGTGCATCCAACCATAAAAGCGCATGACAACCTCTGCTTCCCTCAGCGAAGGGCCTATCTTTTACTTTTATCTTCTACCTTATGCAAGAGTCATGGTGATCTTCACCTTTCCTTTTTACATTTTATCCTTTGGCAAGCACATTGTGTTGGAAAGATCCTGATATATATATCCAATTGGATGTAAGTTATCATGAACTATTATTGTTGACATTACCCTTGAGGTAAAAGGTTGGGAGGCGAATCTATAAGCCCCTATATTTCTCTTTGTCCGATTAAAACTTTGAACCCATAAATATCACATGAGTGTTAGCAATTGTGAAAGATTAAATGATAGTTGAGTATGTGGAGTTTGCTAAACCAAAGCTCTGACATAGACCCTTCCTAGAAATAAGATGAATTGCAATTGTTTGATGACTGAGAATATAGTTTGTTAGTTTCAAGAAAGTTTATGATCTATAGTTTAACATGTGAATAGCTTGTTACTTGATCATGAAAAGTTTTATGAAGATGAGCTACTGTTATGATATATAATGATGTTATAAAAAGTGATTGAAACTATCATTGATGAAACTTATGCACTTGCTAGAATTCACACTTCATAAATTATTTCTTTTATCATTTACCTACTCGAGGACGAGCGGGAATTAAGCTTGGGGATGCTGATACGTCTCCAACGTATCTATAATTTATGAAGTATTCATGCTATTATATTATCAACCCTGGATGTTTTATATGCATTTATATGCTATTTTATATGATTTTTGGACTAACCTATTAACCTAGTGCCCAGTGCCAGTTTCTGTTTTCCCCTTGTTTTTGTTTTTTACAGAAAAGGAATATCAAACGGAGTCCAATTGATGTGCCAATTTTTGATGATTTTTTTATGGACCAAAAGAAGACCCTGGAGTAAAAGAGTTGGGCCAAGAGAGTTCCGAGGCGTCCACGAGGGTGGGGGCGCGCCCACCCCCCAGGTGTGTGGTCCTGCCTCGTGGACGCCTCGGGCACCTCCTTGACATGAGACCGACGCCAAAAATTCCTAGAAATACAGAAACCTCGAAAAATTAACCTAGATTGGGAGTTTCGCCGCCAGAAGCCTCCGTAGCCACCGAAAACCAATCTAGGCCCTCTCTGGCACCCTGCCGGAGGGGGCCGTCATCACCGGAGGGCATGGAGGAGGATCCCGGAGGGGCCATCATCACCATGAAGGGGCCAAGGACCAGAGGGAGAACCTCTCCCCATCTAGGGGGAGGCCATGGAGGAGGAAGCACAAGGGGGAGAACCTCTCCTCCTCTCTCTCGGTGGCACTAGAGTGCCATCGGGAGGGGAATCATTGTCGTGGTGATCGTCTTCATCAACATCACCATCATCATCATCACCCTCATCTCTTTTACGCGGTCCACTCTCCCGCACCCCGCTGTAATCCCTACTTGAAGATGGTGCTTTATGCCACAATTATGATCCAATGATGTGTTGTCATCCTATGATGTTTTGAGTAGATATCTTTTGTCTTTGGGTTGATTGATGATCTAGATTGGTATGAGTTGTATGTTTTACTTTGATGCTGTCCTATGGTGCCCTCCGTGTCGCGCAAGCGTGAGGGGTTCCCGCTGTAGGGTGTTGCAATACGTTCATGATTCGCTTATAGTGGGTTGGTGAGTGACCGAAACACAAACCCGAGTAAGGGGGTTGTTGCGTATGGGAATAAAGAGGACTTGATGCTTTAATGCTATGGTTGGGTTTTACCTTAATGATCTTTAGTAGTTGCGGATGCTTGCTAGAGTTCCAATCATAAGTGCATATGATCCAAGTAGAGAAAGTATGTTAGCTTATGCCTCTCCCTCATATGAAACTGCAATAGTGATTACCAGTCTTGTTAACGATTGCCTAGGAAAATTCCGCACACTTATCCACCATTATTCCACACTCGCTATTTATAATATTTAGTAATATATTCTAACTTCATGATAACAACACCTACTTTTATATTTTAGCTCTCCGATATCATACAAAGTTATCCTCTTCATACCCACAACCTAGTTTTATTTCTCATTGCTAGTTGGAAGCAAATGTTCGGTGTACGTAGAGTCGTATGAGTGGTAGATAGGGCTTGAGAGAATATTGATCTTACCTTTAGCTCCTTGTGGGTTCGACACTCCATACTCATCACTTCCACCTTTGGAAATTGCTATGATGATTACTTGCACTTGGGAATTATCACAGCCCGGAGACAGTTCTCCTCAAGTAGCACAACGTCGTCACGCCGGTGCTGATCTTGTGCTACTTCATCGTAGGCAAGCACCCGAGGAGACCCGCAAATGAGTATCGTGGAGATAACTGCTTCTGCTGTTGACCAGGGAGAAGGGAGTCTGCTCGATAGCTCGTTTAGGTGTCGTTCTAAGGGACAAGAGAACTACCGGCAGCTCCTCGATCGGCCGCCTGCCGTGCTTCTGCAGCGTATCAAAAGTTCTTGTCTTGAGTCCACAAAGCACTTCAGCGTTCGCCCTCTCAGCTTCTCCATTGCTCCGGGGGTGTGCCACAGAAGTGAATGAGACCTTGCATCCGAGGGTGTGAACATATTGCATGAAGGCGTGGCTCATGAACTGGGTGTCGTTGTCTGTGATGATCCTTGTCGGAACTCCGAAATGACACACCAATTCTTTCAAGAACTTGATACCTGACTGAGAAGTCACCTTTCTCACGGCAGTCACTTCCGGCCACTTTGTAAACTTGTCGATGGCAACGAACAAGAATTCAAAGCCCCTGATTGCTCGGGGGAAGGGGCCGAGGATATCGAGCCCCCAGACCAAAAATGGCCATGATAGAGGGATTGTATAAAGGGCTTGGGCAGGCAGGTGTGTTCTCTTGGAATGGAACTGACAGGCTTCACATTTTGTGATGAGCTCAACTGCATCTTGGAGGGCAGTGAGCCAATAGAATCCTTGCCGGAATGCTTTCCCAACTAATGCCCTTGATCCAATGTGTGAGCCGCACATTCCTCTGTGAACTCAGCCAGTAGTTCCTTTCCATCCTCCCGGCAAACAGACTTCAATTTCACACCATTGGGCCTCCTTCTGTACAGAGTGTCATCGAAAAACTGATACATACTGGCCCTCTGGGCAACTGTTTCAGCTTCATCATGATTGCCAGGGAGTTCTCTGGTTTGGAGGAAGTGCACAATGTGCCTTGCCCAAGTTGGAGCCTAAGGCTCGGCAACGAGGACTAGCGGCACCTCCTCGGCTGTAGGAGCACCAGCCTCATTCGCGGGGTCCATGGCCCGGCTGGAGGGGGTGGTCTGGTAGGCTGTCAGGAGTTGTTTCCGAGAGGGTCTCTGCCAAGAGCGGGTGGCTCTGCCGGGAGAGGCTTACCGTAGTCCATCTTTCTCCTTTTCCAGGACATTGTGGCTGGTGATACGGAGGGTTGAGAGAGATGGAGAACAAAAGTTCCTGGTTCCACAGGAAGCTTCTACGCAGCACACTTTGATAGGTGACAGCTATGTTGTTTTCTGCACGGGGTACGTGCTTTGTTTGCAACCTGTCAAAGTGCTCCTCCAATATCCTTACTTCCTCAACGTATGCTTCCATCAATGGGATTTGGTAATCCTTGTTGACTTGTCTCACCACGAGCTGTGAATCTCCTCGAATGATCAGCTTCTTAATTCCCAATTCTGCTGCAATCCTGAGCCCGGGAAGGAGCCTTTCATACTTTGCTGTATTGTTGGTGGCTTCTTCCCGGGCAAAGTGCATCTGGATGACGTACTTCAAGTGCTCCCCAGAGGGGGTAACAAGAAGCACGCCAGCCCCTGCACCTTGCAGGGAAACAACACCATCAAAATACATAATCCATTCTTGGGGTGATTCCTTGCCGGGGGGAGTTGTCTCTATCCTTTCCTCATATGGGGTTGGCGTCCATTCTACAATAAACTCTGCCAACTAAATAGTTGAAGTGCTCTCAAACTTCAAACCTAAGCTGGATAACTCCAAAGCCCATCCCACTACTCTGCCAGTTGCCTCAAGGTTTTGGAGTATCCTTTGCAATGGGAAACGAGTGACAACCGTGATCTCATGGGCTTGGAAGTAGTGGCACAGTTTCCTTAAGGCCATAACGAGACCAAAGATCAACTTTTGCACGCCAGAGTACCTTGATCTAGCCCCCTGTAACAAGGAGCAGACGAACTACACTGGGCGCTGCACCACTTTCTTCCTTGCCGCGTCCTTGGGCTTGCTCTCGTTGCCGTGCTCATTGCTGTCCTGATACTTTTCTGACTCTGCCATGATCTGGCCACTTTCTGCCTCATCTACCTCTCGCTGTGCTACCAAGGCCGCACTGACCACTTGGTTGGTTGCCGCCAAGTAAAGCAATAACGGCTCTTGGGGTTTGGGTGCAACCAAGGTAGGCACAGACGATAGGTAGGCTTTCAATTCCTGCAGAGCTGCATCTGATTCTGGGGTCCACTTCATAGGCCCCGCCTTCTTCAAAACCTTGAAGAATGATAGGGCACGCTCGGCAGACTTGGAGATGAATCTACTCAGCGCGGCAACGCATCCCGTCAAGCGCCTCACATCCTTAACTGTCCTTGGCGCTTGGATCTGCTCAATGGCCTAGATCTTCTCGGGGTTGGCTTCGATCCCCCAATGGGATATGAAGAACCCAAGTAGCTTTCCGGAGGGAACAACAAATACACACTTCTCCGGATTAATCTTCAGATTGATCTTGCACAGATTGGCAAATGTCTCTTTCAAATCCTAGATAAGGGTGGCCTTATCCTTGGATTTGACCACGATATCATCCATATAGGCTTCTATATTTCTGTGCAACTATGGATCAAAACCAATCTGGACTGCCCTTGCAAAAGTGGACCTGACACTCTTTAATCCGAACAGCATGCGGACAAAGCAGTATGTACCACATGGAGTGATGAATGATGTCTTCTCTTCATCGTCCTTGGACATGAAGATCTGATGATATCCTGAGCATGCATCCAGAAAGGAGAGCAAATCACATCCTGAAGTAGAATCCACGACCTGGTCGATGCGCAGCAAGGGAAATGGGTCCTTCGGGCAAGCCTAGTTGAGGTCTGTGAAATCAATGCGAAGCCTCCACTTCCCATTAGCTTTCCGGACCACTACTAGATTTGCCAACCATGTAGGATGAAGTACTCCTCTGATCAAACCAGCTGGATCCAACTTCTTGATCTCTTCGGCAATGAACTGTTGCCTCTCCATGGCCTGCTTCTGTACTTTCTGCTTGACGGGTCGGGCATGTGGGCAGACAGCAAGGTGGTGGTCAATTACCTCCCTGGGAACACCGGGGATATCAGATGGTTGCCAAGCAAACACATCAATATTCGCTCGCAGGAAGGCAACGAGCGTGCTTTCCTATTTGTCATCGAGGGTGGCGCTGCTAGTGAAAGTACAATCAACGCCAGCCAACCCTGCCAGGACCTTCTTCACTTGCGGTGCAGCAACCTTGGATCTCTTGCTATTGGAACACTCCGACACGTCATCAACGGGTGTCGTGCACTCAGAGGGGGCACGCTTCCCGGACTCCTTGCCGGAGGTCCTACAATCCCTCTTCTTTCCTTTACTTTCCTTGGCGGGAACTACTGCCACCGCAGCCTCTGCAGCGACTGCATCCCGATACATCTTATCCACACAGATAATCGCATCCTTCTCATCTAACGGGATAGTGAGGACTCCCAATGGCCCAGGCATTTTTAGAGTGTTGTAGGCATAGTGGGATGCTGCCATAAACTTGGCCAGGGCTGGTCGTCCAAGAATCCCATTGTACGGTAGGGGGGATCAACCACATCAAACACAATCTTCTCAATCCGAAAGTTCAGCTCTCCCCCAAACATCACCGGCAACGTGATCTTCCCCTTAGGATGACTCCTGCCGGGCTTAACTCCTTGTAACGTGTCGGTGGCCTCTAGCTCCTCTTCTCCTATCTGAAGCTTGCTGATAACTCATGGGGAAATCAGTTCAACCCGGACCCACCATCCACTAACATCTTTTTGTGACCTTGAGATTGCAAATTGTTTGGGAGACCAACAATGACAAACACCCTACCATCGTGGTGCGGCAATGGTGATCCTCCTCAACAAAGATGATGGGCGTGTGGGACCACTTGAGTGGCTTCTGGGCCTCTGGCTCTAGTTCCACAACATTGACCTCTCGTGCCCATCGCTTGAGTTGGCGATGAGAGGTGTGCAAAGATGCACCTCCATCAATGCATAGGGTGTGAGTGGCCTTCTGAAATTCCTACTCAGTAGTTTCCTCTTCATCCCCTCCATCACTGGCATCATCACAGGTTTCCTTCTCTCGGCCCCTGGCGGGCTTTCCTTGGTTCCGAAAGGGCTTGCCGGGGCGATTTGCTTCATCGCCTCGGCCCTTACCGCCAGTAGCATTCTGACCTTTCTTCTTATCACGTTTATCATATTCTGCCTCTGTCTCTTGACAACCTGCTCAACCTGATAACACTCCTGAAGGTCGTGGCCTTTGCTCCGATGGATCTTGCAGTACGGCCCATCACCTTTCCCAACTTTTTCCGTGCAGCGGCCTCCCGACAGGCAATGCACGCGGCAGCTTCCTTGCCGGGGGCCTCAGCCTTGGCCTTCTTGTCGATACTAGGTGTGCCCGAACCTTCCACAGTCATCACTGCCTTTTCTCTTGGCTTCTTACTACGCTTCTTGCCCTTCCTCTGACTGGTTGATTCATCCTCATCCTCTGAATCAACATCAATGCAATCATCCTCTCCATGCAACTTCCTTCCTTCTTCCATCCGGGCACATTTATCCACTAATGTATATAGTTCTCTCATAGTAGTGGGCAACCGCACGTTCATTTTGGAACGAATGCAGCGGTTGTGCACACTGGACCGAGAAAGCTGCTATAATAGCTACCGGATGGATATTTGGAATATTTCTATGAAATTTACTAAATCTTTGCAAATACTTACGGAGGCTTTCTCCATCCTTCCGCTGGAGAAACTGCAGGTCGCTGGGCCTGCCGGGCTCTTGGTGGCCACCGATGAAAGCACCGATGAACTCGTGGCACAGGTCTGCCCATGATGAAATGCTCCGGCAGGTGCATCAGCCAGGACCTCACATTGGACTTGAGGGCCAAAGGGAAGTAGTTGGCGAACACCTCTCATCTATTCCCCTGGGAGCCTGACCTTCGATGGTGTAGATGCTCAGGAACTCTGCCGGGTTCAGCCTCCCGTCGTACTTCTCAGGTATCTCCGGCTTGAATGTGCGAACGGACGCCAACGGACTTGCCGCAACTCTCGTGTAAAGGCAGGGCAGCCAACCTCGAAGGGTAGGCACCCGCCAACACCGAGCGCAGGCTCGTCAACGTTGAGGCCGTCGCACCCATCGGTCTGGCGGGGGTCGTTGTGGTGTCGTTCAGTGATGATGCGCGCGTCCCCCCGTTGCCTTTCTTCTGGGGTTTGACATTGGCCTGGATGTGCTCGAGGGTCAGAAGGGGCCATCGAGACGTCGTCGGGGTCTTGATTCTGCTGCGCCCTTGCCGGTTGCTGTGGCGGGGACTGAACCATGGGGACGACTCCCTTCGTATGGCTAGTGGTGCGGGCGGTGGGTGTTGCTTGCAGAGGATGCAGTGGGAAAGCTCGTCGTGAGCCCCCAGCTTCGGTGAAACCGAGCAGGCTTTGGATGGTGGTGCGCCACTCATCCATCTGCTCGGCTGCTGGTGATAACCTCAGTAAACTTTGTACATGAAAGTTGCTCAGAACGATGAGACGAATCCGAATACGCAGCCTATTCGTCGGCCACACATCCCTAGCATAGCGGACACACAACTTCCCCCCTCCGGTTCATCTGTCCGAAAACGCGAAACTCCGGGGATACTTTCCCGGATGTTTCCCCCCTTCGCCAGCATCACCTCCTGCTGCGTTAGGGCACACCTAGCACCGTTACTTGTCATGTCATGCATCGATATGCATATGTTTGTGTTGTATTCATTGTTTCTTCCCCCTCTTCTCTCTGGTAGACTACGAGACTGACGCCGCTGCTGGTGCCCCGATCGACTATGTTGTTGATGACCCCTACTTGCCAGAACAACAAGGCAAGCCCCCCCTTGATCACCAGATATCACCTATTCTCTCTCTACTGCTTGCATTAGAGTAGTGTAGCATGTTACTGCTTTCCGTTAATCCCATTCTGATGCATAGCCTGTCATTGTTGCTATAGTTGTTGATACGTTACCTGCAATCCTAAATGCTTAGTGTAGGATGCTAGTTTATCATCAGTGGCCCTACATTCTTGTCAGTCTGCCATGCTATACTATCGGGCTGTGATCATGTCGGGTGTTGATCACGGGTATATACTATATATTACACATGATACATGTTGTGACAAAAGTCGGGTCGGCTCGTTGAGTACCCGCAGTTGATTCACGAATTGGGGGCTGAAAGGACATACTTTCCCGATGACCCTTTGTGTGGATCCTTGTGGCCGAGCGACATGGCAGGTTGAGACCACCCAGGAGAGAGGTGGGCCTGGACCTAGTCGGCATTCGCGGTTACTTCAAGATAACACGCTTAACGAGATCTTGGTATTTGATCTGAGTCTGGCCACTGTCCTATACACACTAACCAACTACGCGGGAACAGTTATGTGCACTCGACATCGTGGTATCATCCGAAGCCTTCTTGACGTCAGCGACTGAGCAGCGTGTGCCGGGTTGGACTGGAGCGCCTGCTCTTGTATAAGGGAGGCTAGGTCTGCTCGCCGGACGCATACGCAACGTGCAGATGTGCAATGGGTGATGGGCCCAGACCCTGGCGCCATAGGATTTAGGATTTAGACCGGCGTGCTGACCTCTCTGTTGTGCCTAGGTAGGGCTGCGACGTGTTGATCTTCCAAGGCTGGGCATGACCCAGAAAAGTGTGTCCGAACAAAGGGGATCGAGCGTGTTGGGAAATGTGGTGCACCCCTGCAAGGAAGTTTATCTATTCGAATAGCCGTGTCCCTCGGTAAAAGGACGACCCGGAGTTGTACCTTGACCTTATGACAACTAGAACCGGATACTTAATAAAACACACCCTTCCAAGTGCCAGATACAACTGGTGACCGCTCTCTCACAGGGCAACGAGGGGAGGATCACCGGGTAGGATTATGCTATGTGATGATACTTGGTTAACTTACCATCTACTCTCTTCTACTGCTTCAAGATGGAGGCTGCCAGAAGCGTAGTCTTCGATAGGACTAGCTATCCCCCTCTTATTCTGGCATTTTGCAGTTCAGTCCACATATACTACCCCTTTCATTGATACTAATGCATATGTAGTGTAGTTCCTTGCTTGCGAGTACTTTGGATGAGTACTCACGGTTACTTTGGTACTTCTTTTCCCCCTTTCCCGGTTATTGCAATCATATAATGGAGTCCAGGAACCAGAGGATCTCAAGGATGGTTCTACATGGACTTCGGCTTCGAGGAGTAGTTAGGAGGTCCCAGGAAGGAGGCCTCGCCTTTTCGATCATTGCTACTTTTGTGCTAGCCTTCTTAAGGCAAACTTGTTTAACTTATGTCTATACTCAGATATTGTTGCTTCCGCTGACTCGTCTATAATCGAGCTCTTGTATTCGAGCCCTCGAGGCCCCTGGTTCTGTAATATGATGCTTGCATGACTTATTTTATTTTTAGAGTTGTGTTTTGATATCTTCCCGTGAGTCCCTGATCTTGATCGTACAAGTTTGCGTGTATGATTAGTGTACGATTGAATCGGGGGCGTCACAAGTTGGTATCAGAGCTAACTGCCTGCCGGAATCCCCTTCCACGCTCCTTGGCCGAAGTCGAGTCTAGACATTGCAATTTTTTTACTAACATGGTTGTGTGTCTTAGTATTAGGATCTTTTACTCCTCATCTATAGTATGGGACTCTCATCTCTCTTCTATTCGGGTTAAATGAATTTTGCTAAATCTAACATTAGGATCTCGTGATCACTTTCACCCGGGGAGCACCTTATTACCGATGATAGTCTGCTGCACCAGAAGATTTTGAAGATACTCTATGATGTTCTCTCGAGACTTTGTGCCATCGCTTTTGCAATTCCCTTCCATCGAGAAACACCTACGGATAACTATGCACACTTGCCATTCTTACATTCATTCCCCGTTGATCTTGTTATTACAAGATACCCCAGAATTCTCTTTATTGTTCCGAGAATACTTTATGCCTACTACCTTGCATTTCCTTGCCACATGAATGCCCCTATGGATAATTTCTCGCGCTTACCGAGTATCCGCTCATCCCCAGTTGATTCATGTATTTCACAACAGTCTTCGAAATACCATTCGATCTTCCGAAAATCCTGAGCAACCTATTTCTCTTGAAATTATTGCTTGCTTCCATTATGGTTAATCCCACAAGTTAGGTCATCTTACTGGCATCCTTAGTCATTATCAATTTGAGTTTTTTGAATCAATATGTTGTGAATGCTTGCAATCCTTAATCAGATCCTTCATTTCATCCTCCCGGCTCAGACGTCATTTTAAACATGAGCTAGATCTCGACCAATCAAATTGCCATCGATTGTACCCCTAAGGCTCTTCAACTTATCCATCCCTAATCAAAGCATTGCTTCTAATCCCTTGTCTTGGAATTCATAATTCCTTTGCATTTGAGCTTTGAGTTAGTCAGTTGTTTCTATAATCTGATCTCCTGGCATTCTTTCTTCCTTCGGTTGAGTACCGATGCTCACATCGGGTCCCTTATGGACCACCAGAACCTTCGTCCGAATTTATCCAACAATGTCCTTCATATTCAATAAGCTTGTGAGCCTTCCCTTGGATACATAATGCCTTTGGTAAATTGTACCCTCTGCTTTCTCAAGCCTGCTCTACTATCGAGCTTGTATAAATTACTCCTAAAATTTTGTGGTATATGTTCCTAAGAGGCCCTAATGGGTTGAACCTATGTCTTTTCTAATCTGTGTGAACCCGGAAACTACTACGGGTCATACTCTACTGTTGATATGGCAGATAAAACTTCAACACTACAACTTCGTTGAAGGTGAGAAGTGAATGAAAGGTTATGCATTAGAGAAGTGGGAGTCGACCTTGAACTTTGTGTTCATGCCCATGGACACGATGTAGATCCTATCATGGACGCTTCATGTCATAATAACTATTTTCTTGATATAATATCCATTGGTATCGGTGAATTGATCCTTTGGAATTGTGGTTCCAACCATATGTTCTTGTTTGATCCCATTCCTCGGGCAAGTTTAAGCACTTGTCTTGTGTGGATCAATACACCAGTCCAACCTTTACTTTGATCTACCGTCGAGTATTACACCCTGGTATCTCGAGAATATCATGGAACATCATAACTTCTAATGGGTTCTTCATCAACTATTATTTCTCACCGGATCCAATTGTTCCTAGGTTCTAGGTTGTCGTCAACCGAGAACACTGAATAGTGAATCGAGTCCGCACTCCGATTCAATAACTCTAAATAATTTTCGTTACTTACGAGTTTAATAATCCTTCAAGTCATTCCTGGCCTGATCGGCTATGTCATTATCGTGCAACTTTTTAACTGAGCTACCTGGTTCTTCTTCCTGGAGCACAATTTTTGACGATGAGCTAAGCTTACGTTGACTTTCCTCGTCATATCATTTTCCTTGAACAACAAGCTTGATTTCGAGTTTATGATATATCCGTGGTTCCGATAACTTTCTGCTTCGACATTCCTTTGACATGATGTCGTCGCCAATCGGTTACATCTTCTTGAAACCACTCGACAAATTTGTCGTGATCATTGTCAACAATTTGACTTCTTCCAAGTTGTGTGTCGAAATGCATGATAAGAAATGCCATCCTTCTCCCCTCGATGATTTTTATTAACATCGACAACATTCTTGCATTCACTCTGACCCAAAACTTGTTCATGTTTTGTGTTGTACCTTGAGTTCCTTGCTATCCAGCATTTGTTCTTCTTTACCTTAGAGTATTACCATCTTTTATGTCAAGAATGTTGTGAGAATTTCACCACCTCTTAAAGAATTCTTGATACAGGTGATACTTCTTACCATACTCATTCCTTCCTTTGTCCCCGTGTCAATTCTAACCAAGACACCAACAAGTGAAAGGTACTGTTTGGATTCTACCATTCTAGCAACCCTATTGCTATGAAGTTAAGGGTTGATAGTTTCATTCTTAGTCTATTGTTATTTGAATCACCATTCTAACATCGATTGTGCTACTTAGTCCATCTTTCCAAAGTGCATGTTTCGATCATTGTTTGCTCATGGATGTTCTCCTCGAATATACTTCATTATATACTTCGGTATGTACAAGATTATCACCATGTTCACTTAATTAGGGAAATGCATCTTTTTGGAAATCTCAGTGAGTTGTCGCCAAGTCCATCAGCCGCCTCCTCATCCTGTCCTTGGTTGAATGATGAACTCTTGTTTCGGGACTTGCTTCCATAGTTCATGTCCCGAGAATCTTACAATGTCATCTCGTCAATCTGTGTTGTACCTTTTCTTCTCAGGCATACTGAGTCTGAGGTATCCTGAGACCAATCAAATCTGAATCTTGGTTAGATATGGTGGTTGGAACATCTTCCAAGAGTCATAACATTGGTCTTTATATAGCCCGGTAAGGTGATGTCATGCCTAGCACACCTGGCCGGAGAACCTATTGTTATAGTTTCCTTTTGAGCAAGGTTAACCATTCTTCCATGAGGAAATTTTAAGAATTATTCTATAAGTTGTTCGTGATGAATCCTTTGTGTATCCAAGTTCGATCTTTGCTTGAAGACCATGTCAATGCTATCTCGAAGCATGTCCGTGGTACTCCGATTTTCAATAAAAACATCGGAAGCACAAATGCTAAATTTTCCTTATCAATTATCCAAACATCGTTGTATGGGTAATGTCATGAAGTTTCTCTCCCCTTACCTAATGGGTTTTCTACTTTATATCCTATCATGGATATCATGCTCTGCTTGTCCTTGGGAAGGATATACCCCTGAAATATGTGTTTAAACACATTTTCCTTTCCATTGTTTTGTTTAATCGGATAATCATGTTTTCCTTTCCATTGTTTGGTTTAACCTTTCTTGTGATCTATATTATATAAGGAGTAATATATCCCTGCTTATGTAAACACCTCGTTGTACCACTCTGTCGGTAAGACCCTATTACTATTGTTGATGACATTCTGGTAACCACCGATGGACGAGAACTTTGCCTATTGGTCCGCCTCGTTCAACGAGCAGGAAAATGGTTCTGTTCGTCCCTCGCCCTTGGTATCGACGTTGTTGCCGACATAATCGACAGGCTACCCTCTGACATGCCTTGCTTGCATGATCACGCAAGACGTCTCCGCCCTTCCTACTTTTAACTCACATGGTGAGCCCATAACCCACTGTTCCACAGGATCGAAACCTGACTCTCCTGTACATCCCTATTTCGAAGTTATCCCTTGCGCTTCGTTTCGTATGTAATTCGCGAGCCACCTTTCTAGTGATCAATTCTGGTATCAGACACAATACTTTTTCCCATTGCTCTGAACCCCTTTCACACTTCGTTTCAGGCAATGAATGATTGTCTATCCGCTTGAAGCTTCTTATGGTACCTTCTTACTTGGCTCTCGATGTGTTTCAGTTGTTCAACTCAAGAGATACTCATGTGTCCATTCTTGGTATAAACCCAGATGATTTTCCCTTACACATTCTAACGTTGTCGAGCTGCCCCTTACCTATTCGTAAGTACGATGGAGTTTCCGAAGAAAGGATGCTGGCTTCATCATGATGACTTGAAGAAGAGAAATGAAGTCATCGACGTAATTAATCGACCTCTTCAAGAGGAACAACTAAGACCGAGAACACTCATTAGAATTTCGTAACCAAAATCCATTCCCCCTTACTCCCCCTCTTAAATCTCGGGACGATATTTCTTGTAGTGGAGGAAATTTGTAACACCCCGAGAATCTTGCTACAGTAATTCCCTCCTGATGATGGCCATGTCATCATTATTACTATGCAAATTGCCACTTGTCGTAAAAATCATCTTCAAATTTTAAAATAAATTCAAATTGTTATTTCTTCAAACGGTAAAACAAAAATGTTTGTTGGGTTGCAAAAATTCACTAACTAATTTTCATGAATAAACCAACATTATTTGAAATATTAAATTGCCTTGAACCTATTTAAGAGAGTAGCAAAACATTCCCAGATTAAATCATTTCTATTTAAACAAATTTTAGATGGATTCAAATAATCCTCAAACTTTTTGTGGCAGTGCAGTTTATTGCATAATATTTATGTGGCTTAGTTTCACTTTTAACAAAAAGAAAGTGAGGCCAAATAAATTGCAAAAAATTGGAGAAATAAAAAAACAGAAAATAAAACAATAGGAAATGTTAAGAGCAAAGAAGGGAGGCCCAAGTGTGAACTAGGCGAGGCCCAGCCCACATAACCACCCGCACTCATCCCCAACCTCCTGCTACAGGGAGGCAGGGGGGTCGTGGCGGGCATCCACACCATGGCCGTGCCCCTGGGTGACGTGCCGGCAATCCCACGGCTTCCTGGGACGATAAGGCATCGCCCCGTGCCCCTCCTCGAACCCTAGCATCTTCTCCCCATTTCCCCGCTCTCCCTCTCCCGTTACAAAAGCCGCCCGACACCACCATTGTCGCCACCTCGTCGATCCGGTGGCCACCGACCTCCCCGGCACCTAAGGAGACATCCAGAAGCCTCCTTGCGGTCGTCTCCTTCCTCTCCACCGAGGAACCTGAGCCGGGACGCTCCGTACGCTCGCCATCGTCATCGTCTTCGCCCACGGCCGCCACCTCTCGTCAACGGTTGCGGCTGCTCCGATCCGTCCCCGCGGCAACCGAGGTGTCCACAAGCCCTGGGGTGAGCTCCTCGACCGATTCCCCTTCTTTTCCCCTTCAATCTGTAGCCGTAACCTTCACCTTGTGCTCGCTGTAGTCGCCATGGCCGTAGCTTCGAGTCCACGTATGAGCTCTCTAGCTCCTGGCCACCGCCCCGTGCTCACCCGAGCTTCGCGTACGCACACGCGATGCTACCTGCTGCCGCTCCTGCTATTTTCTGATGCCACCGCTGCTACCTCCATCGCGAGCATAGGCTCGCCTCTGACTGCATCCTGCGCCTGCCCTCGCCATCGCCCGGCCGACCCCGTGCTTCCGCTGCTTGCTATCGCCACCACCCGCCTGTCGCCGCTGCTACTCCCCGCTACACACCCCGGCCTCCCCCGCCTCCATCCTCCCTCGCTTCGCTGCGCCGTCATGGCCCCGCCGTGGGCCGCACGGACCGGCCGCTCTAGGCCCTGCGTCCCACCTCCGCCCGCTCATCCCGTCACCCAGAGTCGTGCCCCGTCGCTTGAGGTGGCGTTCGCCTCCGCCACTACCCCGCCGCTGCTGTTAGCTCAAGCCGAGGCCGCCAGTGCCCCCTGCCCCTCTGCCACTTCCGCCCTCCATCGTGGATTGAGGCCAACGGCGTTTAATCGCTGGCCTAATAGGCCATTAGCGCTAATTGCGCTATTTACACTCCTGGTGAGCCACTAACACGTGGGGCCACCCCCGCTAATTCATTAGTTGGCTAAATAAATCTCTCTTAGTTTATCTGTCATTGACAGTCGGGCCCCACCACTTGTTTAAGATTTAAGATAATTTAATAGGTTAAACTCTGTTAAAACAGGCTCTCTCTATGACACGTGGGCCCCCTGGTCGGTTTGATTAGTCAACATCCACAGTTGACTGCTGACTGGCAATCAACTAGGACGCACTGTTAGCCACATACACAAATAGCTGGGTACACTCTCTGTGTACCCGTAGCAATTTCACTGTTTTTTAAAATTAAAATAAAAAAGAAAATGAATTCAAACTTCAAAAATTAATAAAAAATAATCCGTAACTCGGATGGATAAACTTTGTACATGAAAGTTGCTCAGAACGACGAGACGAATCCGAATACGCAGCCCGTTCGTCCGGCACACATCGCTAGCATAGTGGACACACAACTTCCCCCCTTCGATTCATCTGTCCAAAAACGCGAAACTCCGGGGATACTTTCCCGGATGTTTTCCCCCTTCGCCGGCATCACCTCCTGCTGCGTTAGGGCACACCTAGCACCGTTACTTGTCATGTCATGCATTGATATGCATATGTTTGCATTGTATTCATTGTTTCTTCCCCCTCTTCTCTCGGTAGACTACGAGACTGACGTCGCTGATGGTGCCCCGATCGACTACGTTGTTGACAACCCCTACTTGCCAGAGCAACCAGGCAAGCCCCCCCTTAATCACCAGATATCGCCTATTCTCTCTCTATTGCTTGCATTAGAGTAGTGTAGCATGTTACTACTTTCCGTTAATCCTCTTCTGATGCATAGCCTGTCATTGTTGCTACAGTTGTTGATACCTTACCTGCAATCCTAAATGCTTAGTATAGGAGGCTAGTTTATCATCAGTGGCCCTACATTCTTGTTAGTCTGCCATGCTATACTATCGGGACGTGATCACGTCGGGTGTTGATCACGGGTATATACTATATATATTACACATGATACATGTTGTGACTAAAGTCGGGTCGGCTCGTTGAGTACCCGCGGTTGATTCATGAATTGGAGCTGAAAGGACATACTTTCTCGATGGCCCTCTATGTGGATCTTTGTGGCGGAGCGACAAGGCAGGTTGAGACCACCCTGGAGAGAGGTGGGCCTGGCCCTGGTCGGCATTCACGGTTACTTCAAGATAACACGCTTAACGAGATCTTGGTATTTGTTCTGAGTCTGGCCACTGGCCTATACGCACTAACCAACTACACAGGAATAGTTATGGGCACTCGACGTCGTGGTATCAGCAGAAGCCTTCTTGACATCAGCGACTGAGCAGCGCGTGCCAGGTTGGACTGGAACACCTGCTCTTGTATAAGGGAGGCTAGGTCTGCTCGCCGGACGCGTACGCAACATGCAGGTGTGCAATGGGTAATGGGCCCAGAACCCTGCTCCATAGGATTTAGAACGGCGTGCATGATCCAGAAAAGTGTGTCCGGACAAAGGGGATCGAGCGTGTTGGGAAATGTGGTGCACCCCTGCAGGGAAGTTTATCTATTCGAATAGCCGTGTCCCTCGGTAAAAGGACGACCCAGAGTTGTACCTTGACCTTATGACAACTAGAACTGGATACTTCATGAAACACAACCTTCCAAGTGCCAGATACAACCAGTGATCGCTCTCTCACAGGGCGACCAGGGGAGGATCACCGGGTAGGATTATGCTATGCGATGATACTTGGTTAACGTACCATCTACTCTCTTCTACTGCTTCAAGATGGAGGCTGCAAGAAGCATAGTCTTCGATAGAACTAGCTATCCCCCTCTTATTCTGGCATTCTGCAGTTCAGTCCACATATACTACCCCTTTCATTGATACTAATGCATATGTAGTGTAGTTCCTTGCTTGCGAGTACTTTGGATGAGTACTCACGGTTGCTTTGCTACTTCTTTTTCCCCCTTTCCCGGTTATTGCGATCATATAATGGAGTCCAGGAGCCAGAGGATCCCGAGGATGATTCTACATGGACTTCGGCTTCGAGGAGTAGTTAGGAGGTCCCATGTAGGAGGCCTCGCATTTTCGATCATTGCTACTTTTGTGCTAGCCTTCTTAAGGCAAACTTGTTTAACTTATGTCTGTACTCAGATATTGTTGCTTCCGCTGACTCGTCTATGATCGAGCTCTTGTATTCGATCCCTCGAGGCCCCTGACTTTGTAATATGATGCTTGTATGACTTATTTTATTTTTAGAGTTTTGTCGTGATATCTTCCCGTGAGTCCCTGATCTTGATCGTACACGTTTGCGTGTATGATTAGTGTCCGATTGAATCGGGGGCGTCACAACGGCGCGTTGCACAAAGAGCAGACCAGTGTATGGCAGCACGGCAGAGAGCGCACAATCGATTTACCCAGGTTCGGGCCGCCGCGAGGCGTAAGACCCTACTCCTGGTTTAATGGATTGACGGGAGAATGAATGTGGTGGTGCGTAGTACCCTTGCCCGACAAGGTTTTCCTGTGGTGACTACGTGCGTGTGGTGTCTTGGGGTTGTCATCTTTCTAACCTTCTAACCCTTCCTACGAGTGCCATGGGCCTCCTTTTATAGATTAAGGGTTCGCCACAGTGGAAAAGTGATCATTATCCACTGATATGATAGAAAATAGTACTATCATACCTAACTCTGCGGGCTGACAGGGCCCACTAAATGTGTCGCTTAGTGTCACATCACTGGGCGCTCGACAAGGCTTCCTGGGCTATCTTGCTAGCGCTGCACCTGCTCTCTTGACACTTCACAGGACGGGTGTCATCTGTAGGCTTCTCTGTAGGAAATGTGTGGCACCCCGATCCGCATGGAGCACGGGGCCTTCGCAGCCCAGGATAACACCTGACGCACGACAGGTCCATAATACAGCATTCCAGGTACAAGAATATTCATCAAATACATGTATAGAAGAGTACATCAATGATGAATACAATTATCTGGCATAGCCCTAAGGCTATTTAAATGGCAGCAGAAACTTATTTAAATGTCGGTGGAAGTCTTGGTTTGGCATCATAACAACTCTGGCTAGGCTCCACAACTCACAGGAGTGGCAAGGTTACGCCTAGCACAATGGGTCAAGCGAACACTTCGGGTATGACCAACAATACTGGCATGACACGCCAGGTCAGTACATTGAATGTACTTGCAAGACAACCAATTATATAGCATCCAAACAAGCAGAAGACAAAGCAAGAACCAAGCGCATGCAGCAACCTATCTCATATCAATTACTAAACATGGCATGTTAAAGATAATTAAGCTCGAACAACATCATCGCATCTACTAACATAATACTATCATGGCGTATCAAACATGCTCCAAACATGGCAATAGAAAATCATAGCATATCATCAATCATGGCATAATCAATCCCAGCATGACATGACATCATGAACTATGCTGAAAAATAAATTACCGATCATATTCAATGCAGACATAGCATGTTAACTATATGCAACCATCTTCTGTTCTGACATAGTTCTTTAAATGCAAATATCAACATATTACTCATTCAATGCAACCAAACTTGTGCACCGAGTCCCTCAGACTCTCTTACCAGCGGGTTGCCTCGCAACCAAATGGTGATCTTTCTGGTGATCCCAACCACGACCAACACTTGGTCTCCAACACTCACCGAGACCTCGTCTCGTGATCATATCAAAACATTGCTGTGACTTCTCACGACTATCTCATAGTCCAAGTCACCACATTCTGGTTATCTCATTAATTTACTTAATTATTTCAAGTTTATCCTCCATTTTGACAAAGACCTGATAGTTTGACCTACTACGAACTGTGTTGCTATCAATAGACTTTATAGACACAATGCAGAGGTAGCACACTGTAC